>NW_026775573.1:101060082-101302082 GCF_030987335.1 Cornus florida | reverse complement strand
GTGTTTTAATGAGTAAAGATTGAATCTTTGAATGAAATTACCTCAATCAAGGTACCTATTCTGTCACTAAACCTTTTTAATGTATAAAGATTGAATCTTTGAAAGAACATGAGAGTTTTGAGTTCAACTTATTTGAGTTACCTATGAAGTTGCGAAGTGTGTTTTAGTGACTAAAGACTGAATCTTTGAATGAAACTACCTCAATAAAGGTACTTATTTTGTTAGTAGACCTTTTTAATGTATAAAGACTGTATCTTTGAAAGAAAATGAGAGTTTTGAGTTAAACTTATTCACGTTCCCTGTAACGTCCCAAAGAGTGTTTTAATGAGTAAATATTGAATCTTTGAATGTAATTACCTCAATCAAGGTAGCTATTATGTCACTAGACCTTTTTAATGTACAAAGATTGAATCTTGGAAAGAAAGTGAGAGTTTTGAGTTTAACTTATTCGAGTTACCTATGAAGTCGCGAAGAGTGTTTTAATGAATAAAGATTGAATCTTTGAATGAATACACCTCAATAAAGGTACCTATTATGTTACTAGACCTTTTTAATGTCTAAAGATTGAATCTATGGAATAAAATGATAGCTCTGAGTTCAACTTATTCGATTTACCTATGAAGTCGTGAACAGTGTTTTAATGACTAAATAATGAATCTTTGAATGAAAATACCGTAGTAAAGGTACCTATTATGTTACAAGACCTTTTTAATGTATAAAGATTGAATCTTGGAAAGAAAATGACTGTTTTGAGTTAAACTTATTCGAGTTCCCTATGACATCCCGAAGAGTATTTCAACGAGTAAAGATTGAATCTTTGATTGAAATTACTTGAATCAAGGGACTTATTTTGTCCCTGGACCTTTTATATATAAAGATTGAATCTTTAAAAAGAAATGAGCGTTATGAGTTGAACCTATCCGAGTTCCCTATGACGTCCCGAATAGTGTTTTAACGGGTAAGGATTGAATCTTTGTATGAAATTACCTCAATAGAGGTACTTATTATGTCACTAGACCTTTTTAATGTATAGAGGTTCAAGCTTTGAAAGAAAATGAGAGTTTTGAGTTAAACATATTCGAGTTCCCTGCGACGTCTCGAAGAGTGTTTTAAAGAGTAAATATTGAATCTTTGAATGAAATTCCCTCAATCAAGGTACCTATTATGTCACTAGACCTTTTTAATGTATAAAGATTGAATATTTGTAAAGAACTACGAGTTTTGTGTTAAAGTTATTTGAGTTCCCTTTGACGTCACGAAGCGTGTTTTAATGAGTAAAGATTGAATCTTTGAACGAAATTATCTCAATCAATGTACCTATTATGTCAGTAGACCTTTTTAATGTATAAAGATGGAATCTTTGAAAAAAATGAGAGTATTGGGTTTAACTTATTCGAGTTACCTGTGAAGTCGCGAAGAGTGTTTTAATGACCAAAGATTGAATCTTCGAATGAAAATTCCTCAATACAGGAACCTATTATGTTACTAGATCTTTTTGATGTATAAAGATTGAATCTTTGAAAGAAAATTAGAGTTTTGAGTTAAACTTATTCGAGTTCCTTTTGACATCCCGAAGAGTGTTTTAATGAATAAAGATTGAATCTTTGAATGAAATTACCTCAATCGAGGTGCCTATTAAGTCACTAGAAAATTTTATTGTATAAAGATTGAATCTTTGAAAAGAAATGAGAGTTTTGAGTTAAAGTTATTCGAGTTCCCTTTGACGTCACGAAGAGTGTTTTAATGAGTAAAGATTGAATCTTTGAATGAAATTACCTCAATCAAGGTACCTATTCTACCACTAGACCTTTGTAATGTATAAAGATTGAATCTTTGAAAGAAAATGAGTGTTTTGAGTTTAACTTATTCGGGTTACCTATGAAATCGCGAAGAGTGTTTTAATAACTGAAGATGGAATCTTTGAATGAAAAGTACCACAATAAAGGTACCAATTCTGTTACTAGACCTTCCCAATGTATAAAGATTGGATCTTTGAAAGAAAATGAGATTTTTGAGTTAAACTTATTCGAGTTCCCTGTAACGTCCCGAAGAGTGTCTTAATGAGTATAGATTGAATCATTGAATGAAATTACCTCAATCAAGGTACCTATTCTGTCACTAAACCTTTTTAATGTATAAAGATTGAATCTTTTAAAGAACATGAGAGTTTTGAGTTCAACTTATTCGAGTTACCTATGAAGTTGTGAAGAGTGTTTTAATGACTAAAGACTGAATCTTTGAATGAAACTACCTCAATAAGGGTACTTATTCTGTCAGTAGACCTTTTTAATGTATAAAGACTGTATCTTTGAAAGAACATGAGAGTTTTGAGTTAAACTTATTCGAGTTACCTATGAAGTTGCGAAGAGTGTTTTAATGACTAAAGACTGAATCTTTGAATGAAACTACCTCAATAAAGGTACTTATTTTGTTAGTAGACCTTTTTAATGTATAAAGACTGTATCTTTAAAAGAAAATGAGAGTTTTGAGTTAAACTTATTCACGTTCCCTGTAACGTCCCAAAGAGTGTTTTAATGAGTAAATATTGAATCTTTGAATGTAATTACCTCAATCAAGGTAGCTATTATGTCACTAGACCTTTTTAATGTACAAAGATTGAATCTTGGAAAGAAAGTGAGAGTTTTGAGTTTAACTTATTCGAGTTACCTATGAAGTCGCGAAGAGTGTTTTAATGAATAAAGATTGAATCTTTGAATGAAAACACCTCAATAAAGGTACCTATTATGTTACTAGACCTTTTTAATGTCTAAAGATTGAATCTTTGGAATAAAATGATAGTTCTGAGTTCAACTTATTCGATTTACCTATGAAGTCGTGAACAGTGTTTTAATGACTAAATAATGATTCTTTGAATGAAAATACCGTAGTAAAGGTACCTATTATGTTACAAGACCTTTATAATGTATAAAGATTGAATCTTGGAAAGAAAATGACTGTTTTGAGTTAAACTTATTCGGGTTCCCTATGACATCCCGAAGAGTATTTCAACGAGTAAAGATTGAATCTTTGATTGAAATTACTTGAATGAAGGGACTTATTTTGTCCCTGGACCTTTTATATATAAAGATTGAATCTTTAAAAAGAAATGAGCGTTATGAGTTGAACCTATCCGAGTTCCCTATGACGTCCCGAATAGTGTTTTAACGCGTAAGGATTGAATCTTTGTATGAAATTACCTCAATAGAGGTACTTATTATGTCACTAGACCTTTTTAATGTATAAAGGTTCAAGCTTTGAAAGAAAATGAGAGTTTTGAGTTAAACATATTCGAGTTCCCTCCGACGTCTCGAAGAGTGTTTTAAAGAGTAAATATTGAATCTTTGAATGAAACTACCTCAATCAAGGTACCTATTATGTCACTAGACCTTTTTAATGTATAAAGATTGAATATTTGTAAAGAACTACGAGTTTTGAGTTAAAGTTATTTGAGTTCCCTTTGACGTCACGAAGCGTGTTTTAATGAGTAAAGATTGAATCTTTGAACGAAATTATCTCAATCAATGTACCTATTATGTCAGTAGACCTTTTTAATGTATAAAGATGGAATCTTTGAAAAAAATGAGAGTATTGAGTTTAACTTATTCGAGTTACCTGTGAAGTCGCGAAGAGTGTTTTAATGACCAAAGATTGAATCTTCGAATGAAAATTCCTCAATACAGGAACCTATTATGTTACTAGATCTTTTTGATGTATAAAGATTGAATCTTTGAAAGAAAATTAGAGTTTTGAGTTAAACTTATTCGAGTTCCTTTTGACAACCCGAAGAGTGTTTTAATGACTAAAGATTGAATCTTTGAATGAAATTACCTCAATCGAGGTACCTATTAAGTCACTAGAAATTTTTATTGTATAAAGATTGAATCTTTGAAAAGAAATGAGAGTTTTGAGTTAAAGTTATTCGAGTTCCCTTTGACGTCACGAAGAGTGTTTTAATGAGTAAAGATTGAATCTTTGAATCAAAATTACCTCAATCAAGGTACCTATTCTGTCACTAAACCTTTTTAATGTATAAAGATTGAATCTTTGAAAGAAAATGAGTGTTTTGAGTTTAACTTATTCGAGTTACCTATGAAATCGCGAAGAGTGTTTTAATGACTGAAGATGGAATCTTTGAATGAAAAATACCACAATAAAGGTACCAATTCTGTTACTAGACCTTCCCAATGTATAAAGATTAAATCTTTGAAAGAAAATGTGATTTTTGAGTTAAACTTATTTGAGTTCCCTGTAACGTCCCGAAGAGTGTCTTAATAAGTAAAGATTGAATCATTGAATGAAATTACCTCAATCAAGGTAGCTATTACATCACTAGACCTTTTTAATTTATAAAGATTGATGTTTTGAAAAGAAATGAGTGTTTCGAGTTAAAGTTATTCAAGTTCCCTTTGACGTCACGAAGAGTGTTTTAATGAGTAAAGATTGAATCTTTGAATGAAATTACCTCAATCAAGGTACCTATTCTGTCACTAAACCTTTTTAATGTATAAAGATTGAATCTTTGAAAGAACATGAGAGTTTTGAGTTCAACTTATTTGAGTTACCTATGAAGTTGCGAAGTGTGTTTTAGTGACTAAAGACTGAATCTTTGAATGAAACTACCTCAATAAAGGTACTTATTTTGTTAGTAGACCTTTTTAATGTATAAAGACTGTATCTTTGAAAGAAAATGAGAGTTTTGAGTTAAACTTATTCACGTTCCCTGTAACGTCCCAAAGAGTGTTTTAATGAGTAAATATTGAATCTTTGAATGTAATTACCTCAATCAAGGTAGCTATTATGTCACTAGACCTTTTTAATGTACAAAGATTGAATCTTGGAAAGAAAGTGAGAGTTTTGAGTTTAACTTATTCGAGTTACCTATGAAGTCGCGAAGAGTGTTTTAATGAATAAAGATTGAATCTTTGAATGAAAACACCTCAATAAAGGTACCTATTATGTTACTAGACCTTTTTAATGTCTAAAGATTGAATCTATGGAATAAAATGATAGCTCTGAGTTCAACTTATTCGATTTACCTATGAAGTCGTGAACAGTGTTTTAATGACTAAATAATGAATCTTTGAATGAAAATACCGTAGTAAAGGTACCTATTATGTTACAAGACCTTTTTAATGTATAAAGATTGAATCTTGGAAAGAAAATGACTGTTTTGAGTTAAACTTATTCGAGTTCCCTATGACATCCCGAAGAGTATTTCAACGAGTAAAGATTGAATCTTTGATTGAAATTACTTGAATCAAGGGACTTATTTTGTCCCTGGACCTTTTATATATAAAGATTGAATCTTTAAAAAGAAATGAGCGTTATGAGTTGAACCTATCCGAGTTCCCTATGACGTCCCGAATAGTGTTTTAACGGGTAAGGATTGAATCTTTGTATGAAATTACCTCAATAGAGGTACTTATTATGTCACTAGACCTTTTTAATGTATAGAGGTTCAAGCTTTGAAAGAAAATGAGAGTTTTGAGTTAAACATATTCGAGTTCCCTGCGACGTCTCGAAGAGTGTTTTAAAGAGTAAATATTGAATCTTTGAATGAAATTCCCTCAATCAAGGTACCTATTATGTCACTAGACCTTTTTAATGTATAAAGATTGAATATTTGTAAAGAACTACGAGTTTTGTGTTAAAGTTATTTGAGTTCCCTTTGACGTCACGAAGCGTGTTTTAATGAGTAAAGATTGAATCTTTGAACGAAATTATCTCAATCAATGTACCTATTATGTCAGTAGACCTTTTTAATGTATAAAGATGGAATCTTTGAAAAAAATGAGAGTATTGGGTTTAACTTATTCGAGTTACCTGTGAAGTCGCGAAGAGTGTTTTAATGACCAAAGATTGAATCTTCGAATGAAAATTCCTCAATACAGGAACCTATTATGTTACTAGATCTTTTTGATGTATAAAGATTGAATCTTTGAAAGAAAATTAGAGTTTTGAGTTAAACTTATTCGAGTTCCTTTTGACATCCCGAAGAGTGTTTTAATGAATAAAGATTGAATCTTTGAATGAAATTACCTCAATCGAGGTGCCTATTAAGTCACTAGAAAATTTTATTGTATAAAGATTGAATCTTTGAAAAGAAATGAGAGTTTTGAGTTAAAGTTATTCGAGTTCCCTTTGACGTCACGAAGAGTGTTTTAATGAGTAAAGATTGAATCTTTGAATGAAATTACCTCAATCAAGGTACCTATTCTACCACTAGACCTTTGTAATGTATAAAGATTGAATCTTTGAAAGAAAATGAGTGTTTTGAGTTTAACTTATTCGGGTTACCTATGAAATCGCGAAGAGTGTTTTAATAACTGAAGATGGAATCTTTGAATGAAAAGTACCACAATAAAGGTACCAATTCTGTTACTAGACCTTCCCAATGTATAAAGATTGGATCTTTGAAAGAAAATGAGATTTTTGAGTTAAACTTATTCGAGTTCCCTGTAACGTCCCGAAGAGTGTCTTAATGAGTATAGATTGAATCATTGAATGAAATTACCTCAATCAAGGTACCTATTCTGTCACTAAACCTTTTTAATGTATAAAGATTGAATCTTTTAAAGAACATGAGAGTTTTGAGTTCAACTTATTCGAGTTACCTATGAAGTTGTGAAGAGTGTTTTAATGACTAAAGACTGAATCTTTGAATGAAACTACCTCAATAAAGGTACTTATTCTGTCAGTAGACCTTTTTAATGTATAAAGACTGTATCTTTGAAAGAACATGAGAGTTTTGAGTTAAACTTATTCGAGTTACCTATGAAGTTGCGAAGAGTGTTTTAATGACTAAAGACTGAATCTTTGAATGAAACTACCTCAATAAAGGTACTTATTTTGTTAGTAGACCTTTTTAATGTATAAAGACTGTATCTTTAAAAGAAAATGAGAGTTTTGAGTTAAACTTATTCACGTTCCCTGTAACGTCCCAAAGAGTGTTTTAATGAGTAAATATTGAATCTTTGAATGTAATTACCTCAATCAAGGTAGCTATTATGTCACTAGACCTTTTTAATGTACAAAGATTGAATCTTGGAAAGAAAGTGAGAGTTTTGAGTTTAACTTATTCGAGTTACCTATGAAGTCGCGAAGAGTGTTTTAATGAATAAAGATTGAATCTTTGAATGAAAACACCTCAATAAAGGTACCTATTATGTTACTAGACCTTTTTAATGTCTAAAGATTGAATCTTTGGAATAAAATGATAGTTCTGAGTTCAACTTATTCGATTTACCTATGAAGTCGTGAACAGTGTTTTAATGACTAAATAATGATTCTTTGAATGAAAATACCGTAGTAAAGGTACCTATTATGTTACAAGACCTTTATAATGTATAAAGATTGAATCTTGGAAAGAAAATGACTGTTTTGAGTTAAACTTATTCGGGTTCCCTATGACATCCCGAAGAGTATTTCAACGAGTAAAGATTGAATCTTTGATTGAAATTACTTGAATGAAGGGACTTATTTTGTCCCTGGACCTTTTATATATAAAGATTGAATCTTTAAAAAGAAATGAGCGTTATGAGTTGAACCTATCCGAGTTCCCTATGACGTCCCGAATAGTGTTTTAACGCGTAAGGATTGAATCTTTGTATGAAATTACCTCAATAGAGGTACTTATTATGTCACTAGACCTTTTTAATGTATAAAGGTTCAAGCTTTGAAAGAAAATGAGAGTTTTGAGTTAAACATATTCGAGTTCCCTGCGACGTCTCGAAGAGTGTTTTAAAGAGTAAATATTGAATCTTTGAATGAAACTACCTCAATCAAGGTACCTATTATGTCACTAGACCTTTTTAATGTATAAAGATTGAATATTTGTAAAGAACTACGAGTTTTGAGTTAAAGTTATTTGAGTTCCCTTTGACGTCACGAAGCGTGTTTTAATGAGTAAAGATTGAATCTTTGAACGAAATTATCTCAATCAATGTACCTATTATGTCAGTAGACCTTTTTAATGTATAAAGATGGAATCTTTGAAAAAAATGAGAGTATTGAGTTTAACTTATTCGAGTTACCTGTGAAGTCGCGAAGAGTGTTTTAATGACCAAAGATTGAATATTCGAATGAAAATTCCTCAATACAGGAACCTATTATGTTACTAGATCTTTTTGATGTATAAAGATTGAATCTTTGAAAGAAAATTAGAGTTTTGAGTTAAACTTATTCGAGTTCCTTTTGACAACCCGAAGAGTGTTTTAATGACTAAAGATTGAATCTTTGAATGAAATTACCTCAATCGAGGTACCTATTAAGTCACTAGTAATTTTTATTGTATAAAGATTGAATCTTTGAAAAGAAATGAGAGTTTTGAGTTAAAGTTATTCGAGTTCCCTTTGACGTCACGAAGAGTGTTTTAATGAGTAAAGATTGAATCTTTGAATGAAATTACCTCAATCAAGGTACCTATTCTGTCACTAAACCTTTTTAATGTATAAAGATTGAATCTTTGAAAGAAAATGAGTGTTTTGAGTTTAACTTATTCGAGTTACCTATGAAATCGCGAAGAGTGTTTTAATGACTGAAGATGGAATCTTTGAATGAAAAATACCACAATAAAGGTACCAATTCTGTTACTAGACCTTCCCAATGTATAAAGATTGAATCTTTGAAAAAAAATGTGATTTTTGAGTTAAACTTATTCGAGTTCCCTGTAACGTCCCGAAGAGTGTCTTAATAAGTAAAGATTGAATCATTGAATGAAATTACCTCAATCAAGGTAGCTATTACATCACTAGACCTTTTTAATTTATAAAGATTGACGTTTTGAAAAGAAATGAGTGTTTCGAGTTAAAGTTATTCAAGTTCCCTTTGACGTCACGAAGAGTGTTTTAATGAGTAAAGATTGAATCTTTGAATGAAATTACCTCAATCAAGGTACCTATTCTGTCACTAAACCTTTTTAATGTATAAAGATTGAATCTTTGAAAGAACATGAGAGTTTTGAGTTCAACTTATTTGAGTTACCTTTGAAGTTGCGAAGTGTGTTTTAGTGACTAAAGACTGAATCTTTGAATGAAACTACCTCAATAAAGGTACTTATTTTGTTAGTAGACCTTTTTAATGTATAAAGACTGTATCTTTGAAAGAAAATGAGAGTTTTGAGTTAAACTTATTCACGTTCCCTGTAACGTCCCAAAGAGTGTTTTAATGAGTAAATATCGAATCTTTGAATGTAATTACCTCAATCAAGGTAGCTATTATGTCACTAGACCTTTTTAATGTACAAAGATTGAATCTTGGAAAGAAAGTGAGAGTTTTGAGTTTAACTTATTCGAGTTACCTATGAAGTCGCGAAGAGTGTTTTAATGAATAAAGATTGAATCTTTGAATGAATACACCTCAATAAAGGTACCTATTATGTTACTAGACCTTTTTAATGTCTAAAGATTGAATCTATGGAATAAAATGATAGCTCTGAGTTCAACTTATTCGATTTACCTATGAAGTCGTGAACAGTGTTTTAATGACTAAATAATGAATCTTTGAATGAAAATACCGTAGTAAAGGTACCTATTATGTTACAAGACCTTTTTAATGTATAAAGATTGAATCTTGGAAAGAAAATGACTGTTTTGAGTTAAACTTATTCGAGTTCCCTATGACATCCCGAAGAGTATTTCAACGAGTAAAGATTGAATCTTTGATTGAAATTACTTGAATCAAGGGACTTATTTTGTCCCTGGACCTTTTATATATAAAGATTGAATCTTTAAAAAGAAATGAGCGTTATGAGTTGAACCTATCCGAGTTCCTTATGACGTCCCGAATAGTGTTTTAACGGGTAAGGATTGAATCTTTGTATGAAATTACCTCAATAGAGGTACTTATTATGTCACTAGACCTTTTTAATGTATAGAGGTTCAAGCTTTGAAAGAAAATGAGAGTTTTGAGTTAAACATATTCGAGTTCCCTGCGACGTCTCGAAGAGTGTTTTAAAGAGTAAATATTGAATCTTTGAATGAAATTACCTCAATCAAGGTACCTATTATGTCACTAGACCTTTTTAATGTATAAAGATTGAATATTTGTAAAGAACTACGAGTTTTGTGTTAAAGTTATTTGAGTTCCCTTTGACGTCACGAAGCGTGTTTTAATGAGTAAAGATTGAATCTTTGAACGAAATTATCTCAATCAATGTACCTATTATGTCAGTAGACCTTTTTAATGTATAAAGATGGAATCTTTGAAAAAAATGAGAGTATTGAGTTACACTTATTCGAGTTACCTGTGAAGTCACGAAGAGTGTTTTAATGACCAAAGATTGAATCTTCGAATGAAAATTCCTCAATACAGGAACCTATTATGTTACTAGATCTTTTTGATGTATAAAGATTGAATCTTTGAAAGAAAATTAGAGTTTTGAGTTAAACTTATTCGAGTTCCTTTTGACATCCCGAAGAGTGTTTTAATGAATAAAGATTGAATCTTTGAATGAAATTACCTCAATCGAGGTGCCTATTAAGTCACCAGAAATTTTTATTTTATAAAGATTGAATCTTTGAAAAGAAATGAGAGTTTTGAGTTAAAGTTATTCGAGTTCCCTTTGACGTCACGAAGAGTGTTTTAATGAGTAAAGATTGAATCTTTGAATGAAATTACCTCAATCAAGGTACCTATTCTACCACTAGACCTTTGTAATGTATAAAGATTGAATCTTTGAAAGAAAATGAGTCTTTTGAGTTTAACTTATTCGGGTTACCTATGAAATCGCGAAGAGTGTTTTAATGACTGAAGATGGAATCTTTGAATGAAAAGTACCACAATAAAGGTACCAATTCTGTTACTAGACCTTCCCAATGTATAAAGATTGGATCTTTGAAAGAAAATGAGATTTTTGAGTTAAACTTATTCGAGTTCCCTGTAACGTCTCGAAGAGTGTCTTAATGAGTATAGATTGAATCATTGAATGAAATTACCTCAATCAAGGTACCTATTCTGTCACTAAACCTTTTTAATGTATAAAGATTGAATCTTTTAAAGAACATGAGAGTTTTGAGTTCAACTTATTCGAGTTACCTATGAAGTTGCGAAGAGTGTTTTAATGACTAAAGACTGAATCTTTGAATGAAACTACCTCAATAAAGGTACTTATTCTGTCAGTAGACCTTTTTAATGTATAAAGACTGTATCTTTGAAAGAACATGAGAGTTTTGAGTTAAACTTATTCGAGTTACCTATGAAGTTGCGAAGAGTGTTTTAATGACTAAAGACTGAATCTTTGAATGAAACTACCTCAATAAAGGTACTTATTTTGTTAGTAGACCTTTTTAATGTATAAAGACTGTATCTTTAAAAGAAAATGAGAGTTTTGAGTTAAACTTATTCACGTTCCCTGTAACGTCCCAAAGAGTGTTTTAATGAGTAAATATTGAATCTTTGAATGTAATTACCTCAATCAAGGTAGCTATTATGTCACTAGACCTTTTTAATGTACAAAGATTGAATCTTGGAAAGAAAGTGAGAGTTTTGAGTTTAACTTATTCGAGTTACCTATGAAGTCGCGAAGAGTGTTTTAATGAATAAAGATTGAATCTTTGAATGAAAACACCTCAATAAAGGTACCTATTATGTTACTAGACCTTTTTAATGTCTAAAGATTGAATCTTTGGAATAAAATGATAGTTCTGAGTTCAACTTATTCGATTTACCTATGAAGTCGTGAACAGTGTTTTAATGACTAAATAATGATTCTTTGAATGAAAATACCGTAGTAAAGGTACCTATTATGTTACAAGACCTTTATAATGTATAAAGATTGAATCTTGGAAAGAAAATGACTGTTTTGAGTTAAACTTATTCGGGTTCCCTATGACATCCCGAAGAGTATTTCAACGAGTAAAGATTGAATCTTTGATTGAAATTACTTGAATGAAGGGACTTATTTTGTCCCTGGACCTTTTATATATAAAGATTGAATCTTTAAAAAGAAATGAGCGTTATGAGTTGAACCTATCCGAGTTCCCTATGACGTCCCGAATAGTGTTTTAACGCGTAAGGATTGAATCTTTGTATGAAATTACCTCAATAGAGGTACTTATTATGTCACTAGACCTTTTTAATGTATAAAGGTTCAAGCTTTGAAAGAAAATGAGAGTTTTGAGTTAAACATATTCGAGTTCCCTGCGACGTCTCGAAGAGTGTTTTAAAGAGTAAATATTGAATCTTTGAATGAAACTACCTCAATCAAGGTACCTATTATGTCACTAGACCTTTTTAATGTATAAAGATTGAATATTTGTAAAGAACTACGAGTTTTGAGTTAAAGTTATTTGAGTTCCCTTTGACGTCACGAAGCGTGTTTTAATGAGTAAAGATTGAATCTTTGAACGAAATTATCTCAATCAATGTACCTATTATGTCAGTAGACCTTTTTAATGTATAAAGATGGAATCTTTGAAAAAAATGAGAGTATTGAGTTTAACTTATTCGAGTTACCTGTGAAGTCGCGAAGAGTGTTTTAATGACCAAAGATTGAATCTTCGAATGAAAATTCCTCAATACAGGAACCTATTATGTTACTAGATCTTTTTGATGTATAAAGATTGAATCTTTGAAAGAAAATTAGAGTTTTGAGTTAAACTTATTCGAGTTCCTTTTGACAACCCGAAGAGTGTTTTAATGACTAAAGATTGAATCTTTGAATGAAATTACCTCAATCGAGGTACCTATTAAGTCACAAGAAATTTTTATTGTATAAAGATTGAATCTTTGAAAAGAAATGAGAGTTTTGAGTTAAAGTTATTCGAGTTCCCTTTGACGTCACGAAGAGTGTTTTAATGAGTAAAGATTGAATCTTTGAATGAAATTACCTCAATCAAGGTACCTATTCTGTCACTAAACCTTTTTAATGTATAAAGATTGAATCTTTGAAAGAAAATGAGTGTTTTGAGTTTAACTTATTCGAGTTACCTATGAAATCGCGAAGAGTGTTTTAATGACTGAAGATGGAATCTTTGAATGAAAAATACCACAATAAAGGTACCAATTCTGTTACTAGACCTTCCCAATGTATAAAGATTGAATCTTTGAAAGAAAATGTGATTTTTGAGTTAAACTTATTCGAGTTGCCTGTAACGTCCCGAAGAGTGTCTTAATAAGTAAAGATTGAATCATTGAATGAAATTACCTCAATCAAGGTAGCTATTACATCACTAGACCTTTTTAATTTATAAAGATTGACGTTTTGAAAAGAAATGAGTGTTTCGAGTTAAAGTTATTCAAGTTCCCTTTGACGTCACGAAGAGTGTTTTAATGAGTAAAGATTGAATCTTTGAATGAAATTACCTCAATCAAGGTACCTATTCTGTCACTAAACCTTTTTAATGTATAAAGATTGAATCTTTGAAAGAACATGAGAGTTTTGAGTTCAACTTATTTGAGTTACCTATGAAGTTGCGAAGTGTGTTTTAGTGACTAAAGACTGAATCTTTGAATGAAACTACCTCAATAAAGGTACTTATTTTGTTAGTAGACCTTTTTAATGTATAAAGACTGTATCTTTGAAAGAAAATGAGAGTTTTGAGTTAAACTTATTCACGTTCCCTGTAACGTCCCAAAGAGTGTTTTAATGAGTAAATATTGAATCTTTGAATGTAATTACCTCAATCAAGGCAGCTATTATGTCACTAGACCTTTTTAATGTACAAAGATTGAATCTTGGAAAGAAAGTGAGAGTTTTGGGTTTAACTTATTCGAGTTACCTATGAAGTCGCGAAGAGTGTTTTAATGAATAAAGATTGAATCTTTGAATGAATACACCTCAATAAAGGTACCTATTATGTTACTAGACCTTTTTAATGTCTAAAGATTGAATCTATGGAATAAAATGATAGCTCTGAGTTCAACTTATTCGATTTACCTATGAAGTCGTGAACAGTGTTTTAATGACTAAATAATGAATCTTTGAATGAAAATACCGTAGTAAAGGTACCTATTATGTTACAAGACCTTTTTAATGTATAAAGATTGAATCTTGGAAAGAAAATGACTGTTTTGAGTTAAACTTATTCGAGTTCCCTATGACATCCCGAAGAGTATTTCAACGAGTAAAGATTGAATCTTTGATTGAAATTACTTGAATCAAGGGACTTATTTTGTCCCTGGACCTTTTATATATAAAGATTGAATCTTTAAAAAGAAATGAGCGTTATGAGTTGAACCTATCCGAGTTCCTTATGACGTCCCGAATAGTGTTTTAACGGGTAAGGATTGAATCTTTGTATGAAATTACCTCAATAGAGGTACTTATTATGTCACTAGACCTTTTTAATGTATAGAGGTTCAAGCTTTGAAAGAAAATGAGAGTTTTGAGTTAAACATATTCGAGTTCCCTGCGACGTCTCGAAGAGTGTTTTAAAGAGTAAATATTGAATCTTTGAATGAAATTACCTCAATCAAGGTACCTATTATGTCACTAGACCTTTTTAATGTATAAAGATTGAATATTTGTAAAGAACTACGAGTTTTGTGTTAAAGTTATTTGAGTTCCCTTTGACGTCACGAAGCGTGTTTTAATGAGTAAAGATTGAATCTTTGAACGAAATTATCTCAATCAATGTACCTATTATGTCAGTAGACCTTTTTAATGTATAAAGATGGAATCTTTGAAAAAAATGAGAGTATTGAGTTTCACTTATTCGAGTTACCTGTGAAGTCACGAAGAGTGTTTTAATGACCAAAGATTGAATCTTCGAATGAAAATTCCTCAATACAGGAACCTATTATGTTACTAGATCTTTTTGATGTATAAAGATTGAATCTTTGAAAGAAAATTAGAGTTTTGAGTTAAACTTATTCGAGTTCCTTTTGACATCCCGAAGAGTGTTTTAATGAATAAAGATTGAATCTTTGAATGAAATTACCTCAATCGAGGTGCCTATTAAGTCACTAGAAATTTTTATTTTATAAAGATTGAATCTTTGAAAAGAAATGAGAGTTTTGAGTTAAAGTTATTCGAGTTCCCTTTGACGTCACGAAGAGTGTTTTAATCAATAAAGATTGAATCTTTGAATGAAATTACCTCAATCACGGTACCTATTCTACCACTAGACCTTTGTAATGTATAAAGATTGAATCTTTGAAAGAAAATGAGTGTTTTGAGTTTAACTTATTCGGGTTACCTATGAAATCGCGAAGAGTGTTTTAATGACTGAAGATGGAATCTTTGAATGAAAAGTACCACAATAAAGGTACCAATTCTGTTACTAGACCTTCCCAATGTATAAAGATTGGATCTTTGAAAGAAAATGAGATTTTTGAGTTAAACTTATTCGAGTTCCCTGTAACGTCTCGAAGAGTGTCTTAATGAGTATAGATTGAATCTTTGAATGAAATTACCTCAATCAAGGTACCTATTATGTCACTAGACCTTTTTAATGTATAAAGATTGAATATTTGTAAAGAACTACGAGTTTTGAGTTAAAGTTATTTGAGTTCCCTTTGACGTCACGAAGCGTGTTTTAATGAGTAAAGATTGAATCTTTGAAATGAAATTATCTCAATCAATGTACCTATTATGTCAGTAGACCTTTTTAATGTATAAAGATGGAATCTTTGAAAAAAATGAGAGTATTGAGTTTAACTTATTCGAGTTACCTGTGAAGTCGCGAAGAGTGTTTTAATGACCAAAGATTGAATCTTCGAATGAAAATTCCTCAATACAGGAACCTATTATGTTACTAGATCTTTTTGATGTATAAAGATTGAATCTTTGAAAGAAAATTAGAGTTTTGAGTTAAACTTATTCGAGTTCCTTTTGACAACCCGAAGAGTGTTTTAATGACTAAATATTGAATCTTTGAATGAAATTACCTCAATCGAGGTACCTATTAAGTCACTAGAAATTTTTATTGTATAAAGATTGAATCTTTGAAAAGAAATGAGAGTTTTGAGTTAAAGTTATTCGAGTTCCCTTTGACGTCACGAAGAGTGTTTTAATGAGTAAAGATTGAATCTTTGAATGAAATTACCTCAATCAAGGTACCTATTCTACCACTAGACCTTTGTAATGTATAAAGATTGAATCTTTGAAAGAAAATGAGTGTTTTAAGTTTAACTTATTCGAGTTTCCTATGAAATCGCGAAGAGTGTGTTAATGACTGAAGATGGAATCTTTGAATTAAAAATACCACAATAAAGGTACCAATTCTGTTACTAGACCTTCCCAATGTATAAAGATTGAATCTTTGAAAGAAAATGTGATTTTTCAGTTAAACTTATTCGAGTTCCCTGTAACGTCCCGAAGAGTGTCTTAATGAGTAAAGATTGAATCATTGAATGAAATTACCTCAATCAAGGTAGCTATTACATCACTAGACCTTTTTAATTTATAAAGATTGATGTTTTGAAAAGATATGAGTGTTTCGAGTTAAAGTTATTCAAGTTCCCTTTGACGTCACGAAGAGTGTTTTAATGAATAAAGATTGAATCTTTGAATGAAATTACCTCAATCAAGGTACCTATTCTATCACTAAACCTTTTTAATGTATAAAGATTGAATCTTTGAAAGAACATGAGAGTTTTGAGTTCAACTTATTCGAGTTACCTATGAAGTTGCGAAGAGTGTTTTAGTGACTAAAGACTGAATCTTTGAATGAAACTACCTCAATAAAGGTACTTATTTTGTTAGTAGACCTTTTTAACGTATAAAGACTGTATCTTTGAAAGAAAATGAGATTTTTGAGTTAAACTTATTCACGTTCCCTGTAACGTCCCAAAGAGTGTTTTAATGAGTAAATATTGAATCTTTGAATGTAATTACCTCAATTAAGGTAGCTATTATGTCACTAGACCTTTTTAATGTACAAAGATTGAATCTTGGAAAGAAAGTGAGAGTTTTGAGTTTAACTTATTCGAGTTACCTATGAAGTCGCGAAGAGTGTTTTAATGAATAAAGATTGAATCTTTGAATGAATACACCTCAATAAAGGTACCTATTATGTTACTAGACCTTTTTAATGTCTAAAGATTGAATCTTTGGAATAAAATGATAGCTCTGAGTTTAACTTATTCGATTTACCTATGAAGTCGTGAACAGTGTTTTAATGACTAAATAATGAATCTTTGAATAAAAATACCGTAGTAAAGGTACCTATTATGTTACAAGACCTTTTTAATGTATAAAGATTGAATCTTGGAAAGAAAATGACTGTTTTGAGTTAAACTTATTCGAGTTCCCTATGACATCCCCAAGAGTATTTCAACGAGTAAAGATTGAATCTTTGATTGAAATTACTTGAATCAAGGGACTTATTTTGTCCCTGGACCTTTTATATATAAAGATTGAATCTTTAAAAAGAAATGAGCGTTATGAGTTGAACCTATCCGAGTTCCCTATGACGTCCCGAATAGTGTTTTAACGCGTAAGGATTGAATCTTTGTATGAAATTACCTCAATAGAGGTACTTATTATGTCACTAGACCTCTTTAATGTATAAAGGTTCAAGCTTTGAAAGAAAATGAGAGTTTTGAGTTAAACATATTCGAGTTCCCTGCGACGTCTCGAAGAGTGTTTTAAAGAGTAAATATTGAATCTTTGAATGAAATTACCTAAATCAAGGTACCTATTATGTCACTAGACCTTTTTAATGTATAAAGATTGAATATTTGTAAAGAACTACGAGTTTTGAGTTAAAGTTATTTGAGTTCCCTTTGACGTCACGAAGCGTGTTTTAATGAGTAAAGATTGAATCTTCGAACGAAATTATCTCAATCAATGTACCTATTATGTCAGTAGACCTTTTTAATGTATAAAGATGGAATCTTTGAAAAAAATGAGAGTATTGAGTTTAACTTATTCGAGTTACTTGTGAAGTCGCGAAGAGTGTTTTAATGACCTAAGATTGAATCTTCGAATGAAAATTCTCAATACAGGAACCTATTATGTTACTCGATCTTTTTGATGTATAAAGATTGAATCTTTGAAAGAAAATTAGAGTTTTGAGTTAAACTTATTCGAGTTCCTTTTGACATCCCGAAGAGTGTTTTAATGAATAAAAATTGAATCTTTGAATGAAATTACCTCAATCGAGGTACCTATTAAGTCACTAGAAATTTTTATTGTATAAAGATTGAATCCTTGAAAAGAAATGAGAGTTTTGAGTTAAAGTTATTCGAGTTCCCTTTGACGTTACGAAGAGGGTTTTAATGAGTAAAGATTGAATCTTTGAATGAAATTACCTCAATCAAGGTACCTATTCTACCACTAGACCTTTGTAATGTATAAAGATTAAATCTTTGAAAGAAAATGAGTGTTTTGAGTTTAACTTATTCGAGTTACCTATGAAATCGCGAAGAGTGTTTTAATGACTGAAGATGGAATCTTTGAATGAAAAGTACCACAATAAAGGTACCAATTCTGTATAAAGATTGAATCTTTGAAAGAAAATGAGATTTTTGAGTTAAACTTATTCGAGTTCCCTGTAACGTCCCGAAGAGTGTCTTAATGAGTAAAGATTGAATCATTGAATGAAATTACCTCAATCAAGGTAGCTATTACATCAGTAGACCTTTTTAATTTATAAAGATTGACGTTTTGAAAAGAAATGAGTGTTTCGAGTTAAAGTTATTCAAGTTCCCTTTGACGTCACGAAGAGTGTTTTAATGAGTAAAGATTGAATCGTTGAATGAAATTACCTCAATCAAGGTACCTATTCTGTCACTAAACCTTTTTAATGTATAAAGATTGAATCTTTGAAAGAGCATGAGAGTTTTGAGTTCAACTTATTCGAGTTACCTATGAAGTTGCGAAGAGTGTTTTAATGACTAAAGACTGAATCTTTGAATGAAACTACCTCAATAAAGGTACTTATTTTGTTAGTAGACTTTTTTAATGTATAAAGACTGTATCTTTGAAAGAAAATGAGAGTTTTGAGTTAAACTTATTCACGTTCCCTGTAACGTCCCAAAGAGTTTTTTAATGAGTAAATATTGAATCTTTGAATGTAATTACCTCAATCAAGGTAGCTATTATGTCACTAGACCTTTTTAATGTACAAAGATTGAATCTTGGAAAGAAAGTGAGAGTTTTGAGTTTAACTTATTCGAGTTACCTATGAAGTCGCGAAGAGTGTTTTAATGAATAAAGATTGAATCTTTGAATGAAAACACCTCAATAAAGGTACCTGTTATGTTACTAGACCTTTTTAATGTCTAAAGATTGAATCTTTGGAATAAAATGATAGCTCTGAGTTCAACTTATTCGATTTACCTATGAAGTCGTGAACAGTGTTTTAATGACTAAATAATGAATCTTTGAATGAAAATACCGTAGTAAAGGTACCTATTATGTTACAAGACCTTTTTAATGTATAAAGATTGAATCTTGGAAAGAAAATGACTGTTTTGAGTTAAACTTATTCGAGTTCCCTATGACATCCCGAAGAGTATTTCAACGAGTAAAGATTGAATCTTTGATTCAAATTACTTGAATCAAGGGACTTATTTTGTCCCTGGACCTTTTATATATAAAGATTGAATCTTTAAAAAGAAATGAGCGTTATGATTTGAACCTATCCGAGTTCCCTATGACGTCCCGAATAGTGTTTTAACGCGTACGGATTGAATCTTTGTATGAAATTACCTCAATAGGGGTACTTATTATGTCACTAGACCTTTTTAATGTATAAAGGTTCAAGCTTTGAAAGAAAATGAGAGTTTTGAGTTAAACATATTCGAGTTCCCTCCGACGTCTCGAAGAGTGTTTTAAAGAGTAAATATTGAATCTTTGAATGAAATTACCTCAATCAAGGTACCTATTATGTCACTAGACCTTTTTAATGTATAAAGATTGAATATTTGTAAAGAACTACGAGTTTTGTGTTAAAGTTATTTGAGTTCCCTTTGACGTCACGAAGCGTGTTTTAATGAGTAAAGATTGAATCTTTGAACGAAATTATCTCAATCAATGTACCTATTATGTCAGTACACCTTTTTAATGTATAAAGATGGAATCTTTGAAAAAAATGAGAGTATTGAGTTTAACTTATTCGAGTTACCTGTGAAGTCGGGAAGAGTGTTTTAATGACCAAAGATTGAATCTTCGAATGAAAATTCCTCAATACAGGAACCTATTATGTTACTAGATCTTTTTGATGTATAAAGATTGAATCTTTGAAAGAAAATTAGAGTTTTGAGTTAAACTTATTCGAGTTCCTTTTGACATCCCGAAGAGTGTTTTCATGAATAAAGATTGAATCTTTGAATGAAATTACCTCAATCGAGGTACCTATTAAGTCACTAGAAATTTTTATTGTATAAAGATTGAATCTTTGAAAAGAAATGAGAGTTCTGAGTTAAAGTTATTCGAGTTCCCTTTGACGTCACGAAGAGTGTTTTAATGAGTAAAGATTGAATCTTTGAATGAAATTACCTCAATCAAGGTACCTATTCTACCACTAGACCTTTGTAATGTATAAAGATTGAATCTTTGAAGGAAAATGAGTGTTTTGAGTTTAACTTATTCGAGTTACCTATGAAATCGCGAAGAGTGTTTTAATGACTGAAGATGGAATCTTTGAATGAAAAGTACCACAATAAAGGTACCAATTCTGTTACTAGACCTTCCCAATGTATAAAGATTGAATCTTTGAAAGAAAATGAGATTTTTGAGTTAAACTTATTCGAGTTCCCTATAACGTCCCAAAGAGTGTCTTAATGAGTAAAGATTGAATCATTGAATGAAATTACTTCAATCAAGGTAGCTATTACATCACTAGACCTTTTTAATTTATAAGGATTGACGTTTCGAAAAGAAATGAGTGTTTCGAGTTAAAGTTATTCAAGTTCCCTTTGACGTCACGAAGAGTGTTTTAATGAGTAAAGATTGAATCTTTGAATGAAATTACCTCAATCAAGGTACCTATTCTGTCACTAAACCTTTTTAATGTATAAAGATTGAATCTTTTAAAGAACATGAGAGTTTTGAGTTCAACTTATTCGAGTTACCTATGAAGTTGCGAAGAGTGTTTTAATGACTGAAGATGGAATCTTTGATTGAAAAGTACCACAATAAAGGTACCAATTCTGTTACTAGACCTTCCCAACGTATAAAGATTGAATCTTTGAAAGAAAATGAGATTTTTGAGTTAAACTTATTCGAGTTCCTTTTGACATCCCGAAGAGTGTTTTAATGAATAAAGATTGAATCTTTGAATGAAATTACCTCAATCGAGGTACCTATTAAGTCAATAGAAATTTTTATTGTATAAAGATTGAATCTTTGAAAAGAAATGAGAGTTTTGAGTTAAAGTTATTCGAGTTCCCTTTGACGTCACGAAGAGTGTTTTAATGAGAAAAGATTGAATCTTTGAATGAAATTACCTCAATCAAGGTACCTATTCTACCACTAGACCTTTGTAATGTATAAAGATTAAATCTTTGAAAGAAAATGAGTGTTTTGAGTTTAACTTATTCGGGTTACCTATGAAATCGCGAAGAGTGTTTTAATGACTGAAGATGGAATCTTTGATTGAAAAGTACCACAATAAAGGTACCAATTCTGTTACTAGACCTTCCCAATGTATAAAGATTGAATCTTTGAAAGAAAATGAGATTTTTGAGTTAAACTTATTCGAGTTCCCTGTAACGTCCCGATGAGTGTCTTAATGAGTAAAGATTGAATCATTGAATGAAATTACCTCAATCAAGGTACCTATTCTGTCACTAAACCTTTTTAATGTATAAAGATTGAATCTTTGAAAGAACAAGAGAGTTTTGAGTTCAACTTATTCGAGTTACCTATGAAGTTGCGAAGAGTGTTTTAATGACTAAAGACTGAATCTTTGAATGAAACTACCTCAATAAAGGTACTTATTCTGTCAGTAGACCTTTTTAATGTATAAAGACTGTATCTTTGAAAGAACATGAGAGTTTTGAGTTAAACTTATTCGAGTTACCTATGAAGCTGCGAAGAGTGTTTTAATGACTAAAGACTGAATCTTTGAATGAAACTACCTCAATAAAGGTACTTATTTTGTTAGTAGACATTTTTTAATGTATAAAGACTGTATCTTTGAAAGAAAATGAGAGTTTTGAGTTAAACTTATTCACGTTCCCTGTAACGTCCCAAAGAGTGTTTTAATGAGTAAATATTGAATCTTTGAATGTAATTACCTCAATCAAGGTAGCTATTATGTCACTAGACCTTTTTAATGTACAAAGATTGAATCTTGGAAAGAAAGTGAGAGTTTTGAGTTTAACTTATTCGAGTTACCTATGAAGTCGCGAAGAGTGTTTTAATGAATAAAGATTGAATCTTTGAATGAAAACACCTCAATAAAGGTACCTATTATGTTACTAGACCTTTTTAATGTCTAAAGATTGAATCTTTGGAATAAAATGATAGCTCTGAGTTCAACTTATTCTATTTACCTATGAAGTCGTGAACAGTGTTTTAATGGCTAAATAATGAATCTTTGAATGAAAATACCGTAGTAAAGGTACCTATTATGTTACAAGACCTTTTTAATGTATAAAGATTGAATCTTGGAAAGAAAATGACTGTTTTGAGTTAAACTTATTCGAGTTCCCTATGACATCCCGAAGAGTATTTCAACGAGTAAAGATTGAATCTTTGATTGAAATTACTTGAATCAAGGGACTTATTTTGTCCCTGGACCTTTTATATATAAAGATTGAATCTTTAAAAAGAAATGAGCGTTATGAGTTGAACCTATCCGAGTTCCTTATGACGTCCCGAATAGTGTTTTAACGCGTAAGGATTGAATCTTTGTATGAAATTACCTCAATAGAGGTACTTATTATGTCACTAGACCTTTTTAATGTATAAAGGTTCAAGCTTTGAAAGAAAATGAGAGTTTTGAGTTAAACATATTCGAGTACCCTGCGACGTCTCGAAGAGTGTTTTAAAGAGTAAATATTGAATCTTTGAATGAAATTACCTCAATTAAGGTACCTATTATGTCACTAGACCTTTTTAATGTATAAAGATTGAATATTTGTAAAGAACTACGAGTTTTGAGTTAAAGTTATTTGAGTTCCCTTTAACGTCACGAAGCGTGTTTTAATGAGTAAAGATTGAATATTTGAACGAAATTATCTCAATCAATGTACCTATTATGTCAGTAGACCTTTTTAATGTATAAAGATGGAATCTTTGAAAAAAATGAGAGTATTGAGTTTAACTTATTCGAGTTACTTGTGAAGTCGCGAAGAGTGTTTTAATGACCAAAGATTGAATCTTCGAATGAAAATTCTCAATACGGGAACCTATTTTGTTACTCGATCTTTTTGATGTATAAAGATTGAATCTTTGAAAGAAAATTAGAGTTTTGAGTTAAACTTATTCGAGTTCCTTTTGACATCCCGAAGAGTGTTTTAATGAATAAAAATTGAATCTTTGAATGAAATTACCTCAATCGAGGTACCTATTAAGTCACTAGAAATTTTTATTGTATAAAGATTGAATCCTTGAAAAGAAATGAGAGTTTTGAGTTAAAGTTATTCGAGTTCCCTTTGACGTTACGAAGAGTGTTTTAATGAGTAAAGATTGAATCTTTGAATGAAATTACCTCAATCAAGGTACCTATTCTACCACTAGACCTTTGTAATGTATAAAGATTAAATCTTTGAAAGAAAATGAGTGTTTTGAGTTTAACTTATTCGAGTTACCTATGAAATCGCGAAGAGTGTTTTAATGACTGAAGATGGAATCTTTGAATGAAAAGTACCACAATAAAGGTACCAATTCTGTTACTAGACCTTCCCAATGTATAAAGATTGAATCTTTGAAAGAAAATGAGATTTTTGAGTTAAACTTATTCGAGTTCCCTGTAACGTCCCGAAGAGTGTCTTAATGAGTAAAGATTGAATCATTGAATGAAATTACCTCAATCAAGGTAGCTATTACATCACTAGACCTTTTTAATTTATAAAGATTGACGTTTTGAAAAGAAATGAGTGTTTCGAGTTAAAGTTATTCAAGTTCCCTTTGACGTCACGAAGAGTGTTTTAATGAGTAAAGATTGAATCGTTGAATGAAATTACCTCAATCAAGGTACCTATTCTGTCACTAAACCTTTTTAATGTATAAAGATTGAATCTTTGAAAGAGCATGAGAGTTTTGAGTTCAACTTATTCGAGTTACCTATGAAGTTGCGAAGAGTGTTTTAATGACTAAAGACTGAATCTTTGAATGAAACTACCTCAATAAAGGTACTTATTTTGTTAGTAGACATTTTTTAATGTATAAAGACTGTATCTTTGAAAGAAAATGAGAGTTTTGAGTTAAACTTATTCACGTTCCCTGTAACGTCCCAAAGAGTGTTTTAATGAGTAAATATTGAATCTTTGAATGTAATTACCTCAATCAAGGTAGCTATTATGTCACTAGACCTTTTTAATGTACAAAGATTGAATCTTGGAAAGAAAGTGAGAGTTTTGAGTTTAACTTATTCGAGTTACCTATGAAGTCGCGAAGAGTGTTTTAATGAATAAAGATTGAATCTTTGAATGAAAACACCTCAATAAAGGTACCTGTTATGTTGCTAGACCTTTTTAATGTCTAAAGATTGAATCTTTGGAATAAAATGATAGCTCTGAGTTCAACTTATTCGATTTACCTATGAAGTCGTGAACAGTGTTTTAATGACTAAATAATGAATCTTTGAATGAAAATACCGTAGTAAAGGTACCTATTATGTTACAAGACCTTTTTAATGTATAAAGATTGAATCTTGGAAAGAAAATGACTGTTTTGAGTTAAACTTATTCGAGTTCCCTATGACATCCCGAAGAGTATTTCAACGAGTAAAGATTGAATCTTTGATTCAAATTACTTGAATCAAGGGACTTATTTTGTCCCTGGACCTTTTATATATAAAGATTGAATCTTTAAAAAGAAATGAGCGTTATGATTTGAACCTATCCGAGTTCCCTATGACGTCCCGAATAGTGTTTTAACGCGTAAGGATTGAATCTTTGTATGAAATTACCTCAATAGGGGTACTTATTATGTCACTAGACCTTTTTAATGTATAAAGGTTCAAGCTTTGAAAGAAAATGAGAGTTTTGAGTTAAACATATTCGAGTTCCCTCCGACGTCTCGAAGAGTGTTTTAAAGAGTAAATATTGAATCTTTGAATGAAATTACCTCAATCAAGGTACCTATTATGTCACTAGACCTTTTTAATGTATAAAGATTGAATATTTGTAAAGAACTACGAGTTTTGAGTTAAAGTTATTTGAGTTCCCTTTGACGTCACGAAGCGTGTTTTAATGAGTAAAGATTGAATCTTTGAACGAAATTATCTCAATCAATGTACCTATTATGTCAGTAGACCTTTTTAATGTATAAAGATGGAATCTTTGAAAAAAATGAGAGTATTGAGTTTAACTTATTCGAGTTACCTGTGAAGTCGCGAAGAGTGTTTAATGACCAAAGATTGAATCTTCGAATGAAAATTCCTCAATACAGGAACCTATTAGGTTACTAGATCTTTTTGATGTATAAAGATTGAATCTTTGAAAGAAAATTAGAGTTTTGAGTTAAACTTATTCCAGTTCCTTTTGACATCCCGAAGAGTGTTTTAATGAATAAAGATTGAATCTTTGAATGAAATTACCTCAATCGAGGTACCTATTAAGTCACTAGAAATTTTTATTGTATAAAGATTGAATCTTTGAAAAGAAATGAGAGTTTTGAGTTAAAGTTATTCGAGTTCCCTTTGACGTCACGAAGAGGGTTTTAATGAGTAAAGATTGAATCTTTGAATGAAATTACCTCAATCGAGGTACCTATTAAGTCACTAGAAATTTTTATTGTATAAAGATTGAATCTTTGAAAAGAAATGAGAGTTTTGAGTTAAAGTTATTCGAGTTCCCTTTGAAGTCACGAAGAGTGTTTTAATGACTAAAGATTGAATCTTTGAATGAAATTACCTACATCAAGGTACCTATTCTACCACTAGACCTTTGTAATGTATAAAGATTGAATCTTTGAAAGAAAATGAGTGTTTTGAGTTTAACTTATTCGAGTTACCTATGAAATCGCGAAGAGTGTTTTAATGACTGAAGATGGAATCTTTGAATGAAAAGTACCACAATAAAGGTACCAATTCTGTTACTAGACCTTCCCAATGTATAAAGATTGAATCTTTGAAAGAAAATGAGATTTTTGAGTTAAACTTATTCGAGTTCCCTGTAACGTCCCGAAGAGTGTCTTAATGAGTAAAGATTGAATCATTGAAAGAAATTACCTCAATCAAGGTAGCTATTACATCACTAGACCTTTTTAATTTATAAAGATTGACGTTTTGAAAAAAAATGAGTGTTTCGAGTTAAAGTTATTCAAGTTCCCTTTGACGTCACGAAGAGTGTTTTAATGAGTAAAGATTGAATCTTTGAATGAAATTACCTCAATCAAGGTACCTATTCTGTCACTAAACCTTTTTAATGTATAAAGATTGAATCTTTTAAAGAACCTGAGAGTTTTGAGTTCAACTTATTCGAGTTACCTATGAAGTTGCGAAGAGTGTTTTAATGACTAAAGACTGAATCTTTGAATGAAACTACCTCAATAAAGGTACTTATTCTGTCAGTAGACCTTTTTAATGTATAAAGACTGTATCTTTGAAAGAACATGAGAGTTTTGAGTTAAACTTATTCGAGTTACCTATGCAGTTGCGAAGAGTGTTTTAATGACTAAGGACGGAATCTTTGAATGAAACTACCTCAATAAAGGTACTTATTTTGTTAGTAGACCTTTTTAATGTATAAAGACTGTATCTTTGAAAGAAAATGAGAGTTTTGAGTTAAACTTATTCACGTTCCCTGTAACGTCCCAAAGAGTGTTTTAATGAGTAAATATTGAATCTTTGAATGTAATTACCTCAATCAAGGTAGCTATTATGTCACTAGACCTTTTTAATGTACAAAGATTGAATCTTGGAAAGAAAGTGAGAGTTTTGAATTTAACTTATTCGAGTTACCTATGAAGCCGCGAAGAGTGTTTTAATGAATGAAGATTGAATCTTTGAATGAAAACACCTCAATAAAGGTACCTATTATGTTACTAGACCTTTTTAATGTCTAAAGATTGAATCTTTAGAATAAAATGATAGCTCTGAGTTCAACTTATTCGATTTACATCTGAAGTCGTGAAAAGTGTTTTAATGACTAAATAATGAATCTTTGAATGAAAATACCGTAGTTAAGGTACTTATTATGTTACAAGACCTTTTTAATGTATAAAGATTGAATCTTGGAAAGAAAATGACTGTTTTGAGTTAAACTTATTCGAGTTCCCTATGACATCCCCAAGAGTATTTCAACGAGTAAAGATTGAATCTTTGATTGAAATTACTTGAATCAAGGGACTTATTTTGTCCCTAGACCTTTTATATATAAAGATTAAATCTTTAAAAAGAAATGAGCGTTATGAGTTGAACCTATCCGAGTTCCCTATGACGTCCCGAATAGTGTTTTAACGCGTAAGGATTGAATCTTTGTATGAAATTACCTCAATATAGGTACTTATTATGTCACTAGACCTTTTAAATGTTTAAAGGTTCAAGCTTTGAAAGAAAATGAGAGTTTTGAGTTAAACATATTCGAGTTCCTTGCGACGTCTCGAAGAGTGTTTTAAAGAGTAAAAATTGAATCTTTGAATGAAATTACCTCAATCAAGGTACCTATTATGTCACTAGACCTTTTTAATGTATAAAGATTGAATATTTGTAAAGAACTACGAGTTTTGAGTTAAAGTTATTTGAGTTCCCTTTGACGTCACGAAGCGTGTTTTAATGAGTAAAGATTGAATCTTTGAACAAAATTATCTCAATCAATGTACCTATTATGTCAGTAGACCTTTTTAATGTATAAAGATGGAATCTTTGAAAAAAATGAGAGTATTGAGTTTAACTTATTCGAGTTACCTGTGAAGTCGCGACGAGTGTTTTAATGACCAAAGATTGAATCTTCGAATGAAAATTCCTCAATACAGGAACCTATCGTGTTACTAGATCTTTTTGATGTATAAAGATTGAATCTTTGAAAGAAAATTAGAGTTTTGAGTTAAACTTATTCGAGTTCCTTTTGACATCCCTAAGAGTGTTTTCATGAATAAAGATTGAATCTTTGAATGAAATTACCTCAATCGAGGTACCTATTAAGTCACTAGAAATTTTTATTGTATAAAGATTGAATCTTTGAAAAGAAATGAGAGTTTTGAGTTAAAGTTATTCGAGTTCCCTTTGACGTCAGGAAGAGTGTTTTAATGAGTAAAGATTGAATCTTTGAATGAAATTACCTCAATCAAGGTACCTATTCTACCACTAGACCTTTGTAATGTATAAAGATTGAATCTTTGAAAGAAAATGAGTGTTTTGAGTTTAACTTATTCGAGTTACCTATGAAATCGCGAAGAGTGTTTTAATGACTGAAGATGGAATCTTTGAATGAAAAGTACCACAGTAAAGGTACCAATTCTGTTACTAGACCATCCCAATGTATAATGATTGAATCTTTGAAAGAAAATGAGATTTTTGAGTTAAACATATTCGAGTTCCCTGTAACGCCCCGAAGAGTGTCTTAATGAGTAAAGATTGAATCATTGAATGAAATTACCTCAATCAAGGTAGCTATTACATCACTAGACCTTTTTAATTTATAAAGATTGACGTTTTGAAAAGAAATGAGTGTTTCGAGTTAAAGTTATTCAAGTTCCCTTTGACGTCACGAAGAGTGTTTTAATGAGTAAAGATTGAATCTTTGAATGAAATTACCTCAATCAAGGTACCTATTCTGTCACTAAACCTTTTTAATGTATAAAGATTGAATCTTTTAAAGAACCTGAGAGTTTTGAGTTCAACTTATTCGAGTAACCTATGAAGTTGCGAAGAGTGTTTTAATGACTAAAGACTGAATCTTTGAATGAAACTACCTCAATAAAGGTACTTATTTTGTTAGTAGACCTTTTTAATGTATAAAGACTGTATCTTTGAAAGAAAATGAGAGTTTTGAGTTAAACTTATTCACGTTCCCTGTAACGTCCCAAAGAGTGTTTTAATGAGTAAATATTGAATCTTTGAATGTAATTACCTCAATCAAGGTAGCTATTATGTCACTAGACCTTTTTAATGTACAAAGATTGAATCTTGGAAAGAAAGTGAGAGTTTTGAGTTTAACTTATTCGAGTTACCTATGAAGTCGCGAAGAGTGTTTTAATGAATAAAGATTGAATCTTTGAATGAAAATACCTCAATAAAGGTACCTATTATGTTACTAGACCTTTTTAATGTCTAAAGATTGAATCTTTGGAATAAAATGATAGCTCTGAGTTCAACTTATTCGATTTACCTATGAAGTCGTGAACAGTGTTTTAATGACTAAATAATGAATCTTTGAATGAAAATACCGTAGTAAAGGTACCTATTATGTTACAAGACCTTTTTAATGTATAAAGATTGAATCTTGGAAAGAAAATGACTGTTTTGAGTTAAACTTATTCGAGTTCCCTACGACATACCGAAGAGTATTTCAACAAGTAAAGATTGAATCTTTGATTGAAATTACATGAATCAAGGGACTTATTTTGTCCCTAGACCTTTTATATATAAAGATTAAATCTTTAAAAAGAAATGAGCGTTATGAGTTGAACCTATCCGAGTTCCCTATGACGTCCCGAATAGTGTTTTAACGCGTAAGGATTGAATCTTTGTATGAAATTACCTCAATAAAGGTACTTATTATGTCACTAGACCTTTTTAATGTATAAAGATTCAAGCTTTGAAAGAAAATGAGAGTTTTGAGTTAAACATATTCGAGTTCCCTGCAACGTCTCGAAGAGTGTTTTAAAGAGTAAATATTGAATCTTTGAATGAAATTACCTCAATCAAGGTACCTATTATGTCACTAGACCTTTTTAATGTATAAAGATTGAATATTTGTAAAGAACTACGAGTTTTAAGTTAAAGTTATTTGAGTTCCCTTTGACGTCACGAAGCGTGTTTTAATGAGTAAAGATTGAATCTTTGAACGAAATTATCTCAATCAATGTACCTATTATGTCAGTAGACCTTTTTAATGTATAAAGATGGAATCTTTGAAAAAAATGAGAGTATTGAGTTTAACTTATTCGAGTTACCTGTGAAGTCGGGAAGAGTGTTTTAATGACCAAAGATTGAATCTTCGAATGAAAATTCCTCAATACAGGAACCTATTATGTTACTAGATCTTTTTGATGTATAAAGATTGAATCTTTGAAAGAAAATTAGAGTTTTGAGTTAAACTTATTCGAGTTCCTTTTGACATCCCGAAGAGTGTTTTCATGAATAAAGATTGAATCTTTGAATGAAATTACCTCAATCGAGGTACCTATTAAGTCACTAGAAATTTTTATTGTATAAAGATTGAATCTTTGAAAAGAAATGAGAGTTTTGAGTTAAAGTTATTCAAGTTCCCTTTGACGTCACGAAGAGTGTTTTAATGAGTAAAGATTGAATCTTTGAATGAAATTACCTCAATCAAGGTACCTATTCTACCACTAGACCTTTGTAATGTATAAAGATTGAATCTTTGAAGGAAAATGAGTGTTTTGAGTTTAACTTATTCGAGTTACCTATGAAATCGCGAAGAGTGTTTTAATGACTGAAGATGGAATCTTTGAATGAAAAGTACCACAATAAAGGTACCAATTCTGTTACTAGACCTTCCCAATGTATAAAGATTGAATCTTTGAAAGAAAATGAGATTTTTGAGTTAAACTTATTCGAGTTCCCTATAACGTCCCAAAGAGTGTCTTAATGAGTAAAGATTGAATCATTGAATGAAATTACTTCAATCAAGGTAGCTATTACATCACTAGACCTTTTTAATTTATAAGGATTGACGTTTCGAAAAGAAATGAGTGTTTCGAGTTAAAGTTATTCAAGTTCCCTTTGACGTCACGAAGAGTGTTTTAATGAGTAAAGATTGAATCTTTGAATGAAATTACCTCAATCAAGGTACCTATTCTGTCACTAAACCTTTTTAATGTATAAAGATTGAATCTTTTAAAGAACATGAGAGTTTTGAGTTCAACTTATTCGAGTTACCTATGAAGTTGCGAAGAGTGTTTTAATGACTAAAGACTGAATCTTTGAATGAAACTACCTCAATAAAGGTACTTATTTTGTTAGTAGACCTTTTTAATGCATAAAGACTGTATCTTTGAAAGAAAATGAGAGTTTTGAGTTAAACTTATTCACGTTCCCTGTAACGTCCCAAAGAGTGTTTTAATGAGTAAATATTGAATCTTTGAATGTAATTACCTCAATCAAGGTAGCTATTATGTCACTAGACCTTCTTAATGTACAAAGATTGAATCTTGGAAAGAAAGTGAGAGTTTTGAGTTTAACTTATTCGAGTTACCTATGAAGTCGCGAAGAGTGTTTTAATGAATAAAGATTGAATCTTTGAATGAAAACACCTCAATAAAGGTACCGATTATGTCACTAGACCTTTTTAATGTCTAAAGATTGAATCTTTGGAATAAAATGATAGCTCTGAGTTCAACTTATTCGATTTACCTATGAAGTCGTGAACAGTGTTTTAATGACTAAATAATGAATCTTTGAATGAAAATACCGTAGTAAAGGTACCTATTATGTTACAAGACCTTTTTAATGTATAAAGATTGAATCTTGGAAAGAAAATGACTGTTTTGAGTTAAACTTATTCGAGTTCCCTATGACATCCCCAAGAGTATTTCAACGAGTAAAGATTGAATCTTTGATTGAAATTACTTGAATCAAGGGACTTATTTTGTCCCTGGACCTTTTATATATAATGATTGAATCTTTAAAAAGAAATGAGCGTTATGAGTTGAACCTATCCGAGTTCCCTATGACGTCCCGAATAGTGTTTTAACGCGTAAGGATTGAATCTTTGTATGAAATTACCTCAATAGAGGTACTTATTATGTCACTAGACCTTTTTAATGTATAAAGGTTCAAGCTTTGAAAGAAAATGAGAGTTTTGAGTTAAACATATTCGAGTTCCCTGCGACGTCTCAAAGAGTGTTTTAAAGAGTAAATATTGAATCTTTGAATGAAATTACCTCAATCAAGGTACCTATTATGTCACTAGACATTTTTAATGTATAAAGATTCAATATTTGTAAAGAACTACGAGTTTTGAGTTAAAGTTATTTGAGTTCCCTTTGACGTCACGAAGCGTGTTTTAATGAGTAAAGATTGAATCTTTGAACGAAATTATCTCAATCAATGTACCTATTATGTCAGTAGACCTTTTTAATGTATAAAGATGGAATCTTTGAAAAAAATGAGAGTATTGAGTTTAACTTATTCGAGTTACCTGTGAAGTCGCGAAGAGTGTTTTAATGGCCAAAGATTGAATCTTCGAATGAAAATTCCTCAATACAGGAACCTATTAGGTTACTAGATCTTTTTGATGTATAAAGATTGAATCTTTGAAAGAAAATTAGAGTTTTGAGTTAAACTTATTCGAGTTCCTTTTGACATCCCGAAGAGTGTTTTCATGAATAAAGATTGAATCTTTGAATGAAATTACCTCAATCGAGGTACCTATTAAGTCACTAGAAATTTTTATTGTATAAAGATTGAATCTTTGAAAGAAATGAGAGTTTTGAGTTAAAGTTATTCGATATCCCTTTGACGTCACGAAGAGTGTTTTAATGAGTAAAAATTGAATCTTTGAATGAAATTACCTCAATCAAGGTACCTATTCTACCACTAGACCTTCGTAATGTATAAAGATTGAATCTTTGAAAGAAAATGAGTGTTTTGAGTTTAACTTATTCGAGTTACCTATGAAATCGCGAAGAGTGTTTTAATGACTGAAGATGGAATCTTTGAATGAAAAGTACCACAATAAAGGTACCAATTCTGTTACTAAACCTTCCCAATGTATAAAGATTGAATCTTTGAAAGAAAATGAGATTTTTGAGTTAAACTTATTCGAGTTCCCTGTAACGTCCCGAAGAGTGTCTTAATGAGTAAAGATTGAATCATTGAATGAAATTACCTCAATCAAGGTAGCTATTACATCAGTAGACCTTTTTAATTTATAAAGATTGACGTTTTGAAAAGAAATGAGTGTTTCGAGTTAAAGTTATTCAAGTTCCCTTTGACGTCACGAAGAGTGTTTTAATGAGTAAAGATTGAATCGTTGAATGAAATTACCTCAATCAAGGTACCTATTCTGTCACTAAACCTTTTTAATGTATAAAGATTGAATCTTTGAAAGAGCATGAGAGTTTTGAGTTCAACTTATTCGAGTTACCTATGAAGTTGCGAAGAGTGTTTTAATGACTAAAGACTGAATCTTTGAATGAAACTACCTCAATTAAGGTACTTATTTTGTTAGTAGACCTTTTTAATGTATAAAGACTGTATCTTTGAAAGAAAATGAGAGTTTTGAGTTAAACTTATTCACGTTCCCTGTAACGTCCCAAAGAGTTTTTTAATGAGTAAATATTGAATCTTTGAATGTAATTACCTCAATCAAGGTAGCTATTATGTCACTAGACCTTTTTAATGTACAAAGATTGAATCTTGGAAAGAAAGTAAGAGTTTTGAGTTTAACTTATTCGAGTTACCTATGAAGTCGCGAAGAGTGTTTTAATGAATAAAGATTGAATCTTTGAATGAAAACACCTCAATAAAGGTACCTGTTATGTTGCTAGACCTTTTTAATGTCTAAAGATTGAATCTTTGGAATAAAATGATAGCTCTGAGTTCAACTTATTCGATTTACCTATGAAGTCGTGAACAGTGTTTTAATGACTAAATAATGAATCTTTGAATGAAAATACCGTAGTAAAGGTACCTATTATGTTACAAGACCTTTTTAATGTATAAAGATTGAATCTTGGAAAGAAAATGACTGTTTTGAGTTAAACTTATTCGAGTTCCCTATGACATCCCGAAGAGTATTTCAACGAGTAAAGATTGAATCTTTGATTCAAATTACTTGAATCAAGGGACTTATTTTGTCCCTGGACCTTTTATGTATAAAGATTGAATCTTTAAAAAGAAATGAGCGTTATGATTTGAACCTATCCGAGTTCCCTATGACGTCCCGAATAGTGTTTTAACGCGTAAGGATTGAATCTTTGTATGAAATTACCTCAATAGGGGTACTTATTATGTCACTAGACCTTTTTAATGTATAAAGGTTCAAGCTTTGAAAGAAAATGAGAGTTTTGAGTTAAACATATTCGAGTTCCCTCCGACGTCTCGAAGAGTGTTTTAAAGAGTAAATATTGAATCTTTGAATGAAATTACCTCAATCAAGGTACCTATTATGTCACTAGACCTTTTTAATGTATAAAGATTGAATATTTGTAAAGAACTACGAGTTTTGAGTTAAAGTTATTTGAGTTCCCTTTGACGTCACGAAGCGTGTTTTAATGAGTAAAGATTGAATCTTTGAACGAAATTATCTCAATCAATGTACCTATTATGTCAGTAGACCTTTTTAATGTATAAAGATGGAATCTTTGAAAAAAATGAGAGTATTGAGTTTAACTTATTCGAGTTACCTGTGAAGTCGCGAAGAGTGTTTAATGACCAAAGATTGAATCTTCGAATGAAAATTCCTCAATACAGGAACCTATTAGGTTACTAGATCTTTTTGATGTATAAAGATTGAATCTTTGAAAGAAAATTAGAGTTTTGAGTTAAACTTATTCGAGTTCCTTTTGACATCCCGAAGAGTGTTTTAATAAATAAAGATTGAATCTTTGAATGAAATTACCTCAATCGAGGTACCTATTAAGTCACTAGAAATTTTTATTGTATAAAGATTGAATCTTTGAAAAGAAATGAGAGTTTTGAGTTAAAGTTATTCGAGTTCCCTTTGACGTCACGAAGAGGGTTTTAATGAGTAAAGATTGAATCTTTGAATGAAATTACCTCAATCGAGGTACCTATTAAGTCACTAGAAATTTTTATTGTATAAAGATTGAATCTTTGAAAAGAAATGAGAGTTTTGAGTTAAAGTTATTCGAGTTCCCTTTGAAGTCACGAAGAGTGTTTTAATGACTAAAGATTGAATCTTTGAATGAAATTACCTACATCAAGGTACCTATTCTACCACTAGACCTTTGTAATGTATAAAGATTGAATCTTTGAAAGAAAATGAGTGTTTTGAGTTTAACTTATTCGAGTTACCTATGAAATCGCGAAGAGTGTTTTAATGACTGAAGATGGAATCTTTGAATGAAAAGTACCACAATAAAGGTACCAATTCTGTTACTAGACCTTCCCAATGTATAAAGATTGAATCTTTGAAAGAAAATGAGATTTTTGAGTTAAACTTATTCGAGTTCCCTGTAACGTCCCGAAGAGTGTCTTAATGAGTAAAGATTGAATCATTGAAAGAAATTACCTCAATCAAGGTAGCTATTACATCACTAGACCTTTTTAATTTATAAAGATTGACGTTTTGAAAAAAAATGAGTGTTTCGAGTTAAAGTTATTCAAGTTCCCTTTGACGTGACGAAGAGTGTTTTAATGAGTAAAGATTGAATCTTTGAATGAAATTACCTCAATCAAGGTACCTATTCTGTCACTAAACCTTTTTAATGTATAAAGATTGAATCTTTTAAAGAACCTGAGAGTTTTGAGTTCAACTTATTCGAGTTACCTATGAAGTTGCGAAGAGTGTTTTAATGACTAAAGACTGAATCTTTGAATGAAACTGCCTCAATAAAGGTACTTATTCTGTCAGTAGACCTTTTTAATGTATAAAGACTGTATCTTTGAAAGAACATGAGAGTTTTGAGTTAAACTTATTCGAGTTACCTATGCAGTTGCGAAGAGTGTTTTAATGACTAAGGACGGAATCTTTGAATGAAACTACCTCAATAAAGGTAATTTTTTTGTTAGTAGACCTTTTTAATGTATAAAGACTGTATCTTTGAAAGAAAATGAGAGTTTTGAGTTAAACTTATTCACGTTCCCTGTAACATCCCAAAGAGTGTTTTAATGAGTAAATATTGAATCTTTGAATGTAATTACCTCAATCAAGGTAGCTATTATGTCACTAGACCTTTTTAATGTACAAAGATTGAATCTTGGAAAGAAAGTGAGAGTTTTGAGTTTAACTTATTCGAGTTACCTATGAAGTCGCGAACAGTGTTTTAATGACTAAATAATGAATCTTTGAATGAAAATACCGTAGTAAAGGTACCTATTATGTTACAAGACCTTTTTAATGTATAAAGATTGAATCTTGGAAAGAAAATGACTGTTTTGAGTTAAACTTATTCGAGTTCCCTATGACATCCCGAAGAGTATTTCAACGAGTAAAGATTGAATCTTTGATTCAAATTACTTGAATCAAGGGACTTATTTTGTCCCTGGACCTTTTATATATAAAGATTGAATCTTTAAAAAGAAATGAGCGTTATGAGTTGAACCTATCCGAGTTCCCTATGACGTCCCGAATAGTGTTTTAACGCGTAAGGATTGAATCTTTGTATGAAATTACCTCAATAGAGGTACTTATTATGTCACTAGACCTTTTTCATGTATAAAGGTTCAAGCTTTGAAAGAAAATGAGAGTTTTGAGTTAAACATATTCGAGTTCCCTGCGACGTCTCAAAGAGTGTTTTAAAGAGTAAATATTGAATCTTTGAATGAAATTACCTCAATCAAGGTACCTATTATGTCACTAGACCTTTTTAATGTATAAAGATTGAATATTTGTAAAGAACTACGAGTTTTGAGTTAAAGTTATTTGAGTTCCCTTTGACGTCACGAAGCGTGTTTTAATGAGTAAAGATTGAATCTTTGAACGAAATTATCTCAATCAATGTACCTATTATGTCAGTAGACCTTTTTAATGTATAAAGATGGAATCTTTGAAAAAAATGAGAGTATTAAGTTCAACTTATTCGAGTTACCTGTGAAGTCGCGAAGAGTGTTTTAATGACCAAAGATTGAATCTTCGAATGAAAATTCCTCAATACAGGAACCTATTATGTTACTAGATCTTTTTGATGTATAAAGATTGAATCTTTGAAAGAAAATTATAGTTTTGAGTTAAACTTATTCGAGTTCCTTTTGACATCCCGAAGAGTGTTTTCATGAATAAAGATTGAATCTTTGAATGAAATTACCTCAATCGAGGTACCTATTAAGTCACTAAAAATTTTTATTGTATAAAGAGTGAATCTTTGAAAAGAAATGAGAGTTTTGAGTTAAAGTTATTCGAGTTCCATTTGACGTCACGAAGAGTGTTTTAATGCGTAAAGATTGAATCTTTGAATGAAATTACCTCAATCAAGGTACCTATTCTACCACTAGACCTTCGTAATGTATAAAGATTGAATCTTTGAAAAAAAATGAGTGTTTTGAGTTTAACTTATTCGAGTTACCTATGAAATCGCGAAGAGTGTTTTAATAACTGAAGATGGAATCTTTGAATGAAAAGTACCACAATAAAGGTACCAATTCTGTTACTAGACCTTCCCAATGTATAAAGATTGAATCTTTGAAAGAAAATGAGATTTTTTAGTTAAACTTATTCGAGTTTCCTGTAACGTCCCGAAGAGTGTCTTAATGAGTAAAGATTGAATCATTGAATGAAATTACCTCAATCAAGGTAGCTATTACATCAGTAGACCTTTTTAATTTATAAAGATTGACGTTTTGAAAAGAAATGAGTGTTTCGAGTTAAAGTTATTCAAGTTCCCTTTGACGTCACGAAGAGTGTTTTAATGAGTAAAGATTGAATCGTTGAATGAAATTACCTCAATCAAGGTACCTATTCTGTCACTAAACCTTTTTAATGTATAAAGATTGAATCTTTGAAAGAACATGAGAGTTTTGAGTTCAACTTATTCGAGTTACCTATGAAGTTGCGAAGAGTGTTTTAATGACTAAAGACTGAATCCTTGAATGAAACTACCTCAATAAAGGTACTTATTTTGTTAGTAGACCTTTTTAATGTATAAAGACTGTATCTTTGAAAGAAAATGAGAGTTTTGAGTTAAACTTATTCACGTTCCCTGTAACGTCCCAAAGAGTGTTTTAATGAGTAAATATTGAATCTTTGAATATAATTACCTCAATCAAGGTAGCTATTATGTCACTAGACCTTTTTAATGTACAAAGATTGAATCTTGGAAAGAAAGTGAGAGTTTTGAGTTTAACTTATTCGAGTTACCTATGAAGTCGCGAAGAGTGTTTTAATGAATAAAGATTGAATCTTTGAATGAAAACACCTCAATAAAGGTACCTATTATGTTACTAGACCTTTTTAATGTCTAAAGATTGAATCTTTGGAATAAAATGATAGCTCTGAGTTCAACTTATTCGATTTACCTATTAAGTCGTGAACAGTGTTTTAATGACTAAATAATGAATCTTTGAATGAAAATACCATAGTAAAGGTACCTATTATGTTACAAGACCTTTTTAATGTATAAAGATTGAATCTTGGAAAGAAAATGACTGTTTTGAGTTAAACTTATTCGAGTTCCCTATGACATCCCGAAGAGTATTTCAACGAGTAAAGATTGAATCTTTGATTGAAATTACTTGAATCAAGGGACTTATTTTGTCCCTGGACCTTTTATATATAAAGATTGAATCTTTAAAAAGAAATGAGCGTTATGAGTTGAACCTATCCGAGTTCCCTATGACGTCCCGAATAGTGTTTTAACGCGTAAGGATTGAATCTTTGTATGAAATTACCTCAATAGAGGTACTTATTATGTCACTAGACCTTTTTAATGTATAAAGGTTCAAGCTTTGAAAGAAAATGAGAGTTTTGAGTTAAACATATTCGAGTTCCCTGCGACGTCTCGAAGAGTGTTTTAAAGAGTAAATATTGAATCTTTGAATGAAATTACCTCAATCAAGGTACCTATTATGTCACTAGACCTTTTTAATGTATAAAGATTGAATATTTGTAAAGAACTACGGGTTTTGAGTTAAAGTTATTTGAGTTCCCTTTGACGTCACGAAGCGTGTTTTAATGAGTAAAGATTGAATCTTTGAACGAAATTATCTCAATCAATGTGCCTATTATGTCAGTAGACCTTTTTAATGTATAAAGATGGAATCTTTGAAAAAAATGAGAGTATTGAGTTTAACTTATTCGAGTTACCTGTGAAGTCGCGAAGAGTGTTTTAATGACCAAAGATTGAATCTTCGAATGAAAATTCCTCAATACAGGAACCTATTATGTTACTAGATCTTTTTGATGTATAAAGATTGAATCTGGGAAAGAAAATTAGAGTTTTGAGTTAAACTTATTCGAGTTCCTTTTGACATCCCGAAGACTGTTTTAATGAATAAAGATTGAATCTTTGAATGAAATTACCTCAATCGAGGTACCTATTAAGTCACTAGAAATTTTTATTGTATAAAGATTGAATCTTTGAAAAGAAATGAGAGTTTTGAGTTAAAGTTATTCGAGTTCCATTTGACGTCACGAAGAGTGTTTTAATGCGTAAAGATTGAATCTTTGAATGAAATTACCTCAATCAAGGTACCTATTCTACCACTAGACCTTCGTAATGTATAAAGATTGAATCTTTGAAAAAAAATGAGTGTTTTGAGTTTAACTTATTCGAGTTACCTATGAAATCGCGAAGAGTGTTTTAATAACTGAAGATGGAATCTTTGAATGAAAAGTACCACAATAAAGGTACCAATTCTGTTACTAGACCTTCCCAATGTATAAAGATTGAATCTTTGAAAGAAAATGAGATTTTTTAGTTAAACTTATTCGAGTTTCCTGTAACGTCCCGAAGAGTGTCTTAATGAGTAAAGATTGAATCATTGAATGAAATTACCTCAATCAAGGTAGCTATTACATCAGTAGACCTTTTTAATTTATAAAGATTGACGTTTTGAAAAGAAATGAGTGTTTCGAGTTAAAGTTATTCAAGTTCCCTTTGACGTCACGAAGAGTGTTTTAATGAGTAAAGATTGAATCGTTGAATGAAATTACCTCAATCAAGGTACCTATTCTGTCACTAAACCTTTTTAATGTATAAAGATTGAATCTTTGAAAGAAAATGAGAGTTTTGAGTTAAACTTATTCGAGTTACCTATGAAGTTGCGTAGAGTGTTTTAATGACTAAAGACTGAATCTTTGAATGAAACTACCTCAATAAAGGTACTTATTTTGTTAGTAGACCTTTTTAATGTATAAAGACTGTATCTTTGAAAGAAAATGAGAGTTTTGAGTTAAACTTATTCACGTTCCCTGTAACGTCCCGAAGGGTGTTTTAATGAGTAAATATTGAATCTTTGAATGTAATTACCTCAATCAAGGTAGCGATTATATCAGTAGACCTTTTTAATGTACAAAGATTGAATCTTGGAAAGAAAGTGAGAGTTTTGAGTTTAACTTATTCGAGTTACCTATGAAGTCGCGAAGAGTGTTTAAAGATTGAATCTTTGAATGAAAACACCTCAATAAAGGTACCTATTATGTTACTAGACCTTTTTAATGTCTAAAGATTGAATCTTTGGAATAAAATGATAGCTCTGAGTTCAACTTATTCGATTTACCTATGAAGTCGTGAACAGTGTTTTAATGACTAAATAATGAATCTTTGAATGAAAATACCGTAGTAAAGGTACCTATTATGTTACAAGACCTTTTTAATGTATAAAGATTGAATCTTGGAAAGAAAATGACTGTTTTGAGTAAAACTTATTCGAGTTCCCAATGACATCCCGAAGAGTATTTCAACGAGTAAGATTGAATCTTTGATTGAAATTACTTGAATCAAGGGACTTATTCTGTCCCTGGACCTTTTATATATAAAGATTGAATCTTTAAAAAGAAATGAGCGTTATGAGTTGAACCTATCCGAGTTCCCTATGACGTCCCGAATAGTGTTTTAATGCGTAAGGATTGAATCTTTGTCTGAAATTACCTCAATAGAGGTACTTATTATGTCACTAGACCGTTTTAATATATAAAGGTTCAAGCTTTGAAAGAAAATGAGAGTTTTGAGTTAAACATATTCGAGTTCCCTGCGACGTCTCGAAGAGTGTTTTAAAGAGTAAATATTGAATACCATAATAAAGGTACCAATTCTGTTACTAGACCTTCCCAATGTATAAAGATTGAATCTTTTAAAGAAAATGAGATTTTTGAGTTAAACATATTCGAGTTCCCTGTAACGTCCCGAAGAGTGTCTTAATGAGTAAAGATTGAATCATTGAATGAAACTACCTCAATCAAGGTAGCTATTACATCACTAGACCTTTTTAATTTATAACGATTGACGTTTTGAAAAGAAATGAGTGTTTCGAGTTAAAGTTATTCAAGTTCCCTTTGACGTCACGAAGAGTGTTTTAATGAGTAAAGATTGAATCTTTGAATGAAATTACCTCAATCAAGGTACCTATTCTGTCACTAAACCTTTTTAATGTATAAAGATTGAATCTTTGAAAGAACATGAGAGTTTTGAGTTCAACTTATTCGAGTTACCTATGAAGTTGCGAAGAGTGTTTTAATGACTAAAGACTGAATCTTTGAATGAAACTACCTCAATAAAGGTACTTATTTTGTTAGTAGACCTTTTTAATGTATAAAGACTGTATCTTTGAAAGAAAATGAGAGTTTTGAGTTAAACTTATTAACGTTCCCTGTAACGTCCCAAAGAGTGTTTTAATGAGTAAATATTGAATCTTTGAATGTAATTACCTCAATCAAGGTAGCTATTATGTCACTAGACCTTTTTAATGTACAAAGATTGAATCTTGGAAAGAAAGTGAGAGTTTTGAGTTTAACTTATTCGAGTTACCTATGAAGTCACGAAGAGTGTTTAAAGATTGAATCTTTGAATGAAAACACCTCAATAAAGGTACCTATTATGTTACTAGACCTTTTTAATGTCTAAAGATTGAATCTTTGGAATAAAATGATAACTCTGAGTTCAACTTATTCGATTTACCTATGAAGTCGTGAACAGTGATTTAATGACTAAATAATGAATCTTTAAATGAAAATACCGTAGTAAAGGTACCTATTGAATCTTTGATTGAAATTACTTGAATCAAGGGATTTATTTTGTCCCCGGACCTTTTATATATAAAGATTGAATCTTTAAAAAGAAATGAGCGTTATGAGTTGAACCTATCCGAGTTCCCTATGACGTCCCGAATAGTGTTTTAACGCGTAAGGATTGAATCTTTGTATGAAATTACCTCAATAGAGGTACTTATTATGTCACTAGACCTTTTTAATGTATAAAGGTTCAAGCTTTGAAAGAAAATGAGAGTTTTGAGTTAAACATATTCGAGTTCCCTGTAACGTCCTGAAGAGTGTCTTAATGAGTAAAGATTGAATCATTGAATGAAATTACCTCAATCAAGGTAGCTATTACATCACTAGACCTTTTTAATTTATAAAGATTGACGTTTTGAGAAGAAATGAGTGTTTCGAGTTAAAGTTATTCAAGTTCCCTTTGACGTCACGAAGAGTGTTTTAATGAGTAAAGATTGAATGTTTGAATGAAATTACCTCAGTCAAGGTACCTATTCTGTTACTAAACCTTTTTAATGTATAAAGATTGAATATTTGTAAAGAACTACGAGTTTTGAGTTAAAGTTATTTGAGTTCCCTTTGACGTCACGAAGCGTGTTTTAATGAGTAAAGATTGAATCGTTGAACGAAATTATCTCAATCAATGTACCTATTATGTCAGTAGACCTTTTTAATGTATAAAGATGGAATCTTTGAAAAAAATGAGAGTATTGAGTTTAACTTATTCGAGTTACCTATGAAGTCGCGAAGAGTGTTTTAATGACCAAAGATTGAATCTTCGAATGAAAATTCCTCAATACAGGAACCTATTATGTTACTAGATCTTTTTGATGTATAAAGATTGAATCTTTGAAAGAAAATTAGAGTTTTGAGTTAAACTTATTCGAGTTCCTTTTGACATCCCGAAGAGTGTTTTAATGAATAAAGATTGAATCTTTGAATGAAATTACCTCAATCGAGGTACCTATTAAGTCACTAGAAATTTTTATTGTATAAAGATTGAATCTTTGAAAAGAAATGAGAGTTTTGAGTTAAAGTTATTCGAGTTCCCTTTGACGTCACGAAGAGTGTTTTAATGAGTAAAGATTGAATCTCTGAATGAAATTACCTCAATCAAGGTACCTATTCTACCACTAGACCTTTGTAATGTATAAAGATTGAATCTTTGAAAGAAAATGAGTGTTTTGAGTTTAACTTATTCGAGTTACCTATGAAATCCCGAAGAGTGTTTTAGTGATTGAAGATGGAATCTTTGAATGAAAAATACCACAATAAAGGTACCAATTCTGTTACTAGACCTTCCCAATGTATAAAGATTGAATCTTTGAAAGAAAATGAGATTTTTGAGTTAAACATATTCGAGTTCCCTATAACGTCCCGAAGAGTGTCTTAATGAGTAAAGATTGAATCATTGAATGAAATTACCTCAATCAAGGTAGCTATTACATCACTAGACCTTTTTGATATATAAAGATTGATGATTTGAAAAGAAATGAGTGTTTCGAGTTAAAGTTATTCAAGTTCCCTTTGACGTCACGAAGAGTGTTTTAATAAGTAAAGATTGAATCTTTGAATGAAATTACCTCAATCAAGGTACCTATTCTGTCACTAAACCTTTTTAATGTATAAAGATTGAATCTTTGAAAGAACATGAGAGTTTTGAGTTCAACTTATTCGAGTTACCTATGAAGTTGCGAAGAGTGTTTTAATGACTAAAGACTGAATCTTTGAATGAAACTACCTCAATAAAGGTACTTATATTTTTAGTAGACCTTTTTAATGTATAAAGACTGTATCTTTGAAAGAAAATGAGAGTTTTGAGTTAAACTTATTCGCGTTCCCTGTAACGTCCCAAAGAGTGTTTTAATGAGTAAATATTGAATCTTTGAATGTAATTACCTCAATCAAGGTAGCTATTATGTCACTAGACCTTTTTAATGTACAAAGATTGAATCTTGGAAAGAAAGTGAGAGTTTTGAGTTTAACTTATTCGAGTTACCTATGAAGTCGCGAAGAGTGTTTAAAGATTGAATCTTTGAATGAAAACACCTCAATAAAGGTACCTATTATGTTACTAGACCTTTTTAATGTCTAAAGATTGAATCTTTGGAATAAAATGATAGCTCTGAGTTCAACTTATTCGATTTACCTATGAAGTCGTGAATAGTGTTTTAATGACTAAATAATGAATCTTTGAATGAAAATACCGTAGTAAAGGTACCTATTATGTTACAAGACCTTTTTAATGTATAAAGATTGAATCTTGGAAAGAAAATGACTGTTTTGAGTTAAACTTATTCGAGTTCCCTATGGCATCCCGAATAGTATTTCAACGAGTAAAGATTGAATCTTTGATTGAAATTACTTGAATCATGGGTTTTATTTTGTCCCTGGACCTTTTAAATATAAAGATTGAATCTTTAAAAAGAAATGAGCGTTATGAGTTGAACCTATCCGAGTTCCCTATGACGTCCCGAATAGTGTTTTAACGCGTAAGGATTGAATCTTTGTATGAAATTACCTCAATAGAGGTACTTATTATGTCACTAGACCTTTTTAATGTATAAAGGTTCAAGCTTTGAAAAAAAATGAGAGTTTTGAGTTAAACATATTCGAGTTCCCTGCGACGTCTCGAAGAGTGTTTTAAAGAGTAAATATTGAATCTTTGAATGAAATTACCTCAATCAAGGTACCTATTATGTCACTAGACCTTTTTAATGTATAAAGATTGAATATTTGTAAAGAACTACGAGTTTTGAGTTAAAGTTATTTGAGTTCCCTTTGACGTCACGAAGCGTGTTTTAATGAGTAAAGATTTAATCTTTGAACGAAATTATCTCAATCAATGTACCTATTATGTCAGTAGAACTTTTTAATGTATAAAGATGGAATCTTTGAAAAAAATGAGAGTATTGAGTTTAACTTATTCGAGTTACCTATGAAGTCGCGAAGAGTGTTTTAATGACCAAAGATTGAATCTTCGAATGAAAATTCCTCAATACAGGAACCTATTATGTTACTAGATCTTTTTGATGTATAAAGATTGAATCTTTTAAAGAAAATTAGAGTTTTGAGTTAAACTTATTCGAGTTCCTTTTGACATCCCGAAGAGTGTTTTAATGAATAAAGATTGAATCTTTGAATGAAATTACCTCAATCGAGGTACCTATTAAGTCACTAGAAATTTTTATTGTATAAAGATTGAATCTTTGAAAAGAAATGAGAGTTTTGAGTTAAAGTTATTCGAGTTCCCTTTGACGTCACGAAGAGTGTTTTAATGAGTAAAGATTGAATCTTTGAATGAAATTACCTCAATCAAGGTACCTATTCTACCACTAGACCTTTGTAATGTATAAAGATTGAATCTTTGAAAGAAAATGAGTGTTTTGAGTTTAACTTATTCGAGTTACCTATGAAATCGCGAAGAGTCTTTTAGTGACTAAAGATGGAATCTTTGAATGAAAAAAACCACAATAAAGGTACCAATTCTGTTACTAGACCTTCCCAATGTATAAAGATTGAATCTTTGAAAGAAAATGAGATTTTTGAGTTAAACTTATTCGAGTTCCCTGTAACGTCCCGAAGAGTGTCTTAATGAGTAAAGATTGAATCATTGAATGAAATTACCTCAATCAAGGTAGCTAATACATCACTAGACCTTTTTAATTTATAAAGATTGACGTTTTGAAAAGAAATGAGTGTTTCGAGTTAAAGTTATTCAAGTTACCTTTGACGTCACGAAGAGTGTTTTAATGAGTAAAGATTGAATCTTTGAATGAAATTACCTCAATCAAGGTACCTATTCTGTCACTAAACCTTTTTAATGTATAAAGATTGAATCTTTGAAAGAACATGAGAGTTTTGAGTTCAACTTATTCGAGTTACCTATGAAGTTGCGAAGAGTGTTTTAATGACTAAAGACTGAATCTTTGAATGAAACTACCTCAATAAAGGTACTTGTTTTGTTAGTAGACCTTTTTAATGTATCAAGACTGTATCTTTAAAAGAAAATGAGAGTTTTGAGTTAAACTTATTCACGTTCCCTGTAACGTCCCAAAGAGTGTTTTAATGAGTAAATATTGAATCTTTGAATGTAATTACCTCAATCAAGGTAGCTATTATGTCACTAGACCTTTTTAATGTACAAAGATTGAATCTTGGAAAGAAAGTGAGAGTTTTGAGTTTAACTTATTCGAGTTACCTATGAAGTCGCGAAGAGTGTTTTAATGAATAAAGATTGAATCTTTGAATGAAAACACCTCAATAAAGGTACCTATTATGTTACTAGACCTTTTTCTGAGTTCAACTTATTCGATTTACCTATGAAGTCGTGAACAGTGTTTTAATGACTAAATAATGAATCTTTGAATGAAAATACCATAGTAAAGGTACCTATTATGTTACAAGACCTTTTTAATGTATAAAGATTGAATCTTGGAAAGAAAATGACTGTTTTGAGTTAAACTTATTCGAGTTCCCTATGACATCCCGAAGAGTATTTCAACGAGTAAAGATTGAATCTTTGATTGAAATTACTTGAATCAAGGGACTTATTTTGTCCCTGGACCTTTTATATATAAAGATTGAATCTTTAAAAAGAAATGAGCGTTATGAGTTGAACCTATCCGAGTTCCCTATGACGTCCCGAATAGTGTTTTAACGCGTAAGGATTGAATCTTTGTATGAAATTATCTCAATAGAGGTACTTATTATGTCACTAGACCTTTTTAATGTATAAAGGTTCAAGCTTTGAATGAAAATGAGAGTTTTGAGTTAAACATATTCGAGTTCCCTGCGACGTCTCGAATAGTGTTTTAAAGAGTAAATATTGAATCTTTGAATGAAATTACCTCAATCAAGGTACCTATTATGTCACTAGACCTTTTTAATTTATAAAGATTGAATATTTGTAAAGAACTACGAGTTTTGAGTTAAAGTTATTTGAGTTCCCTTTGACGTCACGAAGCATGTTTTAATGAGTAAAGATTGAATCTTTGAAGGAAATTATCTCAATCAATGTACCTATTATGTTAGTAGACCTTTTTAATGTATAAAGATTGAATATTTGTAAAGAACTACGAGTTTTGAGTTAAAGTTGTTTGAGTTCCCTTTGACGTCACGAAGCGTGTTTTAATAAGTAAAGATTGAATCTTTGAACGAAATTATCTCAATCAATGTACCTATTATGTCAGTAGACCTTTTTAATGTATAAAGATGGAATCTTTGAAAAAAATGAGAGTATTGAGTTTAACTTATTCGAGTTACCTATGAAGTCGCGAAGAGTGTTTTAATGACCAAAGATTGAATCTTCGAATGAAAATTCCTCAATACAGGAACCTATTATGTTACTAGATCTTTTTGATGTTTAAAGATTGAATCTTTGAAAGAAAATTAGAGTTTTGAGTTAAACTTATTCGAGTTCCTTTTGACATCCCGAAGAGTGTTTTAATGAATAAAGATTGAATCTTTGAATGAAATTACCTCAATCGAGGTACCTATTAAGTCACTAGAAATTTTTATTGTATAAAGATTGAATCTTTGAAAAGAAATGAGAGTTTTGAGTTAAAGTTATTCGAGTTCCCTTTGACGTCACGAAGAGTGTTCTAATGAGTAAAGATTGAATCTTTGAATGAAATTACCTCAATCAAGGTACCTATTCTACCACTAGACCTTTGTAATGTATAAAGATTGAATCTTTGAAAGAAAATGAGTGTTTTGAGTTTAACTTATTCGAGTCGCGAAGAGTGTTTTAGTGACTGAAGATGGAATCTTTGAATGAAAAATACCACAATAAAGTTACAAATTCTGTTACTAGACCTTCCCAATGTATAAAGATTGAATCTTTGAAAGAAAATGAGATTTTTGAGTTAAACTTATTCGAGTTCCCTGTAACGTCCCGAAGAGTGTCTTAATGAGTAAAGATTGAATCATTGAATGAAATTACCTCAATCAAGGTAGCTATTACATCATTAGACCTTTTTAATTTATAAAGATTGACGTTTTGAAAAGAAATGAGTGTTTCGAGTTAAAGTTATTCAAGTTCCCATTGACGTCACGAAGAGTGTTTTAATGAGTAAAGATTGAATCTTTGAATGAAATTACCTCAATCAAGGTACCTATTCTGTCACTAAACCTTTTTAATGTATAAAGATTGAATCTTTGAAAGAACATGAGAGTTTTGAGTTCAACTTATTCGAGTTACCTATGAAGTTGCGAAGAGTGTTTTATTGACTAAAGACTGAATCTTTGAATAAAACTACCTCAATAAAGGTACTTATTTTGTTAGTAGACCTTTTTAATGTATAAAGACTGTATCTTTGAAAGAAAATGAGAGTTTTGAGCTAAACTTATTCACGTTCCCTGTAACGTCCCAAAGAGTGTTTTAATGAGTAAATATTGAATCTTTGAATGTAATTACCTCAATCAAGGTAGCTATTATGTCACTAGACCTTTTTAATGTACAAAGATTGAATCTTGGAAAGAAAGTGAGAGTTTTGAGTTTAACTTATTCGAGTTACCTATGAAGTCGCGAAGAGTGTTTTAATGAATAAAGATTGAATCTTTGAATGAAAACACCTCAATAAAGGTACCTATTATGTTACTAGACCTTTTTAATGTCTAAAAATTGAATCTTTGGAATAAAATGATAGCTCTGAGTTCAACTTATTCGATTTACGTATGAAGTCGTGAACAGTGTTTTAATGACTAAATAATGAATCTTTGAATGAAAATGCCGTAGTAAAGGTACCTATTATGTTACAAGACCTTTTTAATGTATAAAGATTGAATCTTGGGAAGAAAATGACTGTTTTGAGTTAAACTTATTCGAGTTCCCTATGACATCCCGAAGAGTATTTCAACGAGTAAAGATTGAATCTTTGATTGAAATTACTTGAATCAAGGGACTTATTTTGTCCCTGGACCATTTATATATAAAGATTGAATCTTTAAAAAGAAATGAGCGTTATGAGTTGAACCTATCCGAGTTCCCTATGACGTCCCGAATAGTGTTTTAACGCGTAAGGATTGAATCTTTGTATGAAATTACCTCAATAGAGGTACTTATTATGTCACTAGACCTTTTTAATGTATAAAGGTTCAAGCTTTGAAAGAAAATGAGAGTTTTGAGTTAAACATATTCGAGTTCCCTGCGACGTCTCGAAGAGTGTTTTAAAGAGTAAATATTGAATCTTTGAATGAAATTACCTCAATCAAGGTACCTATTATGTCACTAGACCTTTTTAATGTATAAAGATTGAATATTTGTAAAGAACTACGAGTTTTGAGTTAAAGTTATTTGAGTTCTCTTTGACGTCACGAAGCGTGTTTTAATGAGTAAAGATTGAATCTTTGAACGAAATTATCTCAATCAATGTACCTATTATGTCAGTAGACCTTTTTAATGTATAAATATGGAATCTTTGAAAAAAATGAGAGTATTGAGTTTAACTTATTCGAGTTACCTGTGAAGTCGCGAAGAGTGTTTTAATGACCACAGATTGAATCTTCGAATGAAAATTCCTCAATACAGGAACCTATTATGTTACTAGATCTTTTTGATGTATAAAGATTGAATCTTTGAAAGAAAATTAGAGTTTTGAGTTAAACTTATTCGAGTTCCTTTTGACATCCCGAAGAGTGTTTTACTGAATAAAGATTGAATCTTTGAATGAAATTACCTCAATCGAGGTACCTATTAAGTCACTAGAAATTTTTATTATATAAAGATTGAATCTTTGAAAAGAAATGAGAGTTTTGAGTTAAAGTTATTCGAGTTCCTTTTGACGTCACGAAGAGTGTTTTAATGAGTAAAGATTGAATCTTTGAATGAAATTACCTCAATCAAGGTACCTATTCTACCACTAGACCTTTGTAATGTATAAAGATTGAATCTTTGAAAGAAAATGAGTGTTTTGAGTTTAACTTATTCGAGTTACTTATGAAATCACGAAGAGTGTTTTAGTGACTGAAGATGGAATCTTTGAATGAAAAATACCAAAATAAAGGTACCAATTCTGTTACTAGACCTTCCCAATGTATAAAGATTGAATCTTTGAAAGAAAATGAGATTTTTGAGTTAAACTTATTCGAGTTCCCTGTAACGTCCCGAAGGGTGTCTTAATGAGTAAAGATTGAATCATTGAATGAAATTACCTCAATCAAGGTAGCTATTACATCATTGGACCTTTTTAATTTATAAAGATTGACGTTTTGAAAAGAAATAAGTGTTTCGAGTTAAAGTTATTCAAGTTCCCTTTGACGTCACGAAGAGTGTTTTAATGAGTAAAGATTGAATCTTTTAATGAAATTACCTCAATCAAGGTACCTATTCTGTCACTAAACATTTTTAATGTATAAAGATTGAATCTTTGAAAGAACATGAGAGTTTTGAGTTCAACTTATTCGAGTTACCTATGAAGTTGCGAAGAGTGTTTTAATGACTAAAGACTGAATCTTTGAATGAAACTACCTCAATAAAGGTACTTATTTTGTTAGTAAACCTTTTTAATGTATAAAGACTGTATCTTTGAAAGAAAATGAGAGTTTTGAGTTAAACTTATCCACGTTCCCTGTAACGTCCCAAAGAGTGTTTTAATGAGTAAATATTGAATCTTTGAATCTAATTACCTCAATCAAGGTAGCTATTACGTCACTAGACCTTTTTAATGACTAAATAATGAATCTTTGATTGAAAATACCTTAGTAAAGGTACCTATTATGTTACAAGACCTTTTTAATGTATAAAGATTGAATCTTGGAAAGAAAATGACTGTTTTAAGTTAAACTTATTCGAGTTCCCTATGACATCCCGAAGAGTATTTCAACGAGTAAAGATTGAATCTTTGATTGAAATTACTTGAATCAAGGAACTTATTTTGTCCCTGGGCCTTTTATATATGAAGATTGAATGTTTTAAAAGAAATGAGCGTTATGAGTTAACCTTATCCGAGTTCCCTATGACGTCCCGAATAGTGTTTTAACGCGTAAGGATTGAATCTTTGTATGAAATTACCTCAATAGAGGTACTTATTATATCACTAGACCTTTTTAATGTATAAAGGTTTAACCTTTGAAAGAAAATGAGAGTTTTGAGTTAAACATATTCGAGTTCCCTACGACGTCTCGAAGAGTGTTTTAAAGAGTAAATATTGAATCTTTGAATCAAATTATCTCAATCAAGGTACCTATTATGTCACTAGACCATTTTAATGTATAAAGATTGAATATTTGTAAAGAACTACGAGTTTTGAATCAAAGTTATTTGAGTTCCCTTTGACGTCACGAAGCGTGTTTTAATGAGTAAAGATTGAATCTTTGAACGAAATTATCTCAATCAATGTACCTATTATGTCAGTAGACCTTTTTAATGTATAAAGATGGAATCTTTGAAAAAAATGAGAGTATTGAGTTTAACTTATTCGAGTTACCTATGAAGTCGTGAAGAGTGTTTTAATGACCAAAGATTGAATCTTCAAATGAAAATTCCTCAATACAGGAACCTATTATGTTACTAGATCTTTTTGATGTATAAAGATTGAATCTTTGAAAGAAAATTAGAGTTTTGAGTTAAACTTATTCGAGTTCCTTTTGACATCCCGAAGAGTGTTTTAATGAATAAAGATTGAATGTTTGAATGAAATTACCGCAATCGAGGTACCTATTAAGTCACTAGATATTTTTATTGTATAAAGATTGAATCTTTGAAAAGAAATGAGAGTTTTGAGTTAAAGTTATTCGAGTTCCTTTTGACGTCACGAAGAGTGTTTTAATGAGTAAAGATTGAATCTTTGAATGAAATTACCTAAATCAAGGTACCTATTCTACCACTAGACCTTTGTAATGTATAAAGATTGAATCTTTGAAAGAAAATGAGTGTTTTGAGTTTAACTTATTCGAGTTACCTATGAAATCGCGAAGAGTGTTTTAATGACTGAAGACTGAATCTTTGAATGAAAAATACCATAATAAAGGTACCAATTCTGTTACTAGACCTTTCCAATGTATAAAGATTGAATCTTTGAAAGAAAATGAGATTTTTGAGTTAAACTTATTCGAGTTCCCTGTAACGTCCCGAAGAGTGTTTTAATGAGTAAAGATTGAATCATTGAATGAAATTACCTCAATCAAGGTAGCTATTACATCACTAGACCTTTTTAATTTATAAAGATTGACGTTTTGAAAAGAAATGAGTGTTTCGAGTTAAAGTTATTCAAGTTCCCTTTGACGTCACGAAGAGTGTTTTAATGAGTAAAGATGGAATCTTTGAATGAAATTACCTCAATCAAGGTACCTATTCTGTCACTAAACCTTTTTAATGTATAAAGATTGAATCTTTGAAAGAACATGAGAGTTTTGAGTTCAACTTATTCGAGCTACCTATGAAGTTGCGAAGAGTGTTTTAATGACTAAAGATTGAATCTTTGAATGAAAATACCTCAATAAAGGTACTTATTTTGTTAGTAGACCTTTTTAATGTATAAAGACTGTACCTTTGAAAGAAAATGAGGGTTTAGAGTTAAACTTATTCACGTTCCCTGTAACGTCCCACAGAGTGTTTTAATGAGTATATATTGAATCTTTGAATGTAATTACCTCAATCAAGGTAGCTATTATGTCACTAGACCTTTTTAATGTACAAAGATTGGATCTTGGAAAGAAAGTGAGAGTTTTGAGTTTAACTTATTCGAGTTACCTATGAAGTCGCGAAGAGTGTTTTAATGAATAAAGATTGAATCTTTGAATGAAAACACCTCAATAAAGGTACCTATTATGTTACTAGACCTTTTTAATGTTTAAAGATTGAATCTTTGGAATAAAATGATAGTTCTGAGTTCAACTTATTCGATTTACGTATGAAGTCGTGAATAGTGTTTTAATGACTAAATAATGAATATTTGAATGAAAATACCTTAGTAAAGGTACCTATTATGTTACAAGGCCTTTTTAATGTATAAAGATTGAATCTTGGAAAGAAAATGACTGTTTTGAGTTAAACTTATTCGAGTTCCCTATGACATCCCGAAGAGTATTTCAACGAGTAAAGATTGAATCTTTGATTGAAATTACTTGAATCAAGGGACTTATTTTGTCCCTGGGCCTTTTATATATAAAGATTGAATCTTTAAAAAGAAATGAGCGTTATAAGTTAAACCTATCCAATTTCCTATGACGTCCCGAATAGTGTTTTAACGCGTAAGGATTGAATCTTTGTATGAAATTACCTCAATAGAGGTACTTATTATATCACTAGACCTTTTTAATGTATAAAGGTTTAACCTTTGAAAGAAAATGAGAGTTTTGAGTTAAACATATTCGAGTTCCCTACGACGTCTCGAAGAGTGTTTTAAAGAGTAAATATTGAATCTTTGAATCAAATTACCTCAATCAAGGTACCTATTATGTCACTAGACCATTTTAATGTATAAAGATTGAATATTTGTAAAGAACTACGAGTTTTGAATCAAAGTTATTTGAGTTCCCTTTGACGTCACGAAGCGTGTTTTAATGAGTAAAGATTGAATCTTTGAACGAAATTATCTCAATCAATGTACCTATTATGTCAGTAGACCTTTTTAATGTATAAAGATGGAATCTTTGAAAAAAATGAGAGTATTGAGTTTAACTTATTCGAGTTACCTATGAAGTCGCGAAGAGTGTTTTAATGACCAAAGATTGAATCTTCAAATGAAAATTCCTCAATACAGGAACCTATTATGTTACTAGATCTTTTTGATGTATAAAGATTGAATCTTTGAAAGAAAATTAGAGTTTTGAGTTAAACTTATTCGAGTTCCTTTTGACATCCCGAAGAGTGTTTTAATGAATAAAGATTGAATGTTTGAATGAAATTACCGCAATCGAGGTACCTATTAAGTCACTAGAAATTTTTATTGTATAAAGATTGAATCTTTGAAAAGAAATGAGAGTTTTGAGTTAAAGTTATTCGAGTTCCTTTTGACGTCACGAAGAGTGTTTTAATGAGTAAAGATTGAATCTTTGAATGAAATTACCTAAATCAAGGTACCTATTCTACCACTAGACCTTTGTAATGTATAAAGATTGAATCTTTGAAAGAAAATGAGTGTTTTGAGTTTAACTTATTCGAGTTACCTATGAAATCGCGAAGAGTGTTTTAATGACTGAAGACTGAATCTTTGAATGAAAAACACCATAATAAAGGTACCAATTCTGTTACTAGACCTTTCCAATGTATAAAGATTGAATCTTTGAAAGAAAATGAGATTTTTGAGTTAAACTTATTCGAGTTCCCTGTAACGTCCCGAAGAGTGTTTTAATGAGTAAAGATTGAATCATTGAATGAAATTACCTCAATCAAGGTAGCTATTACATCACTAGACCTTTTTAATTTATAAAGATTGACGTTTTGAAAAGAAATGAGTGTTTCGAGTTAAAGTTATTCAAGTTCCCTTTGACGTCACGAAGAGTGTTTTAATGAGTAAAGATGGAATCTTTGAATGAAATTACCTCAATCAAGGTACCTATTCTGTCACTAAACCTTTTTAATGTATAAAGATTGAATCTTTGAAAGAACATGAGAGTTTTGAGTTCAACTTATTCGAGTTACCTATGAAGTTGCGAAGAGTGTTTTAATGACTAAAGACTGAATCTTTGAATGAAACTACCTCAATAAAGGTACTTATTTTGTTAGTAGACCTTTTTAATGTATCAAGACTTTATCTTTAAAAGAAAATGAGAGTTTTGAGTTAAACTTATTCACGTTCCCTGTAACGTCCCAAAGAGTGTTTTAATGAGTAAATATTGAATATTTGAATGTAATTACCTCAATCAAGGTAGCTATTATGTCACTAGACCTTTTTAATGTACAAAGATTGAATCTTGGAAAGAAAGTGAGAGTTTTGAGTTTTACTTATTCGAGTTACCTATGAAGTCGCGAAGAGTGTTTTAATGAATAAAGATTGAATCTTTGAATGAAAACACCTCAATAAAGGTACCTATTATGTTACTAGACCTTTTTAATGTCTAAAGATTGAATCTTTGGAATAAAATGATAGTTCTGAGTTCAACTTATTCGATTTACGTATGAAGTCGTGAACAGTGTTTTAATGACTAAATAATGAATCTTTGATTGAAAATACCTTAGTAAAGGTACCTATTATGTTACAAGACCTTTTTAATGTATAAAGATTGAATCTTGGAAAGAAAATGAATGTTTTGAGTTAAACTTATTCGAGTTCCCTATGACATCCCGAAGAGTATTTCAACGAGTAAAGATTGAATCTTTGATTGAAATTACTTGAATCAAGGAACTTATTTTGTCCCTGGGCCTTTTATATATGAAGATTGAATGTTTAAAAAGAAATGAGCGTTATGAGTTAACCCTATCCGAGTTCCCTATGACGTCCCGAATAGTGTTTTAACGCGTAAGGATTGAATCTTTGTATGAAATTACCTCAATAGAGGTACTTATTATGTCACTAGACCTTTTTAATGTATAAAGGTTTGACCTTTGAAAGAAAATGAGAGTTTTGAGTTAAACATATTCGAGTTCCCTGCGACGTCTCGAAGAGTGTTTTAAAGAGTAAATATTGAATCTTTGAATGAAATTACCTCAATCAAGGTACCTATTGTGTCACTAGACCATTTTAATGTATAAAGATTGAATATTTGAATATTTTTAATTGAGTCAAAGTTATTTGAGTTCCCTTTGACGTCACGAAGCGTGTTTTAATGAGTTAAGATTGAATCTTTGAACGAAATTTTCTCAATCAATGTACCTATTATGTTAGTAGACCTTTTTAATGTATAAAGATGGAATCTTTGAAAAAAATGAGAGTATTGAGTTTAACTTATTCGAGTTACCTATGAAGTCGCGAAGAGTGTTTTAATGACCAAAGATTGAATCTTCAAATGAAAATTCCTCAATAAAGGAACCTATTATGTTACTAGATCTTTTTGATGTATAAAGATTGAATCTTTGAAAGAAAATTAGAGTTTTGAGTTAAACTTATTCGAGTTCCTTTTGACATCCCGAAGAGTGTTTTAATGAATAAAGATTGAATCTTTGAATGAAATTACCTCAATCGAGGTACCTATTAAGTCACTAGAAATTTTTATTGTATAAAGATTGAATCTTTGAAAAGAAATGAGAGTTTTGAGTTAAAGTTATTCGAGTTCCCTTTGACGTCACGAAGAGTGTTTTAATGAGTAAAGATTGAATCTTTGAATGAAATTACCTAAATCAAGGTACCTATTCTACCACTAGACCTTTGTAATGTATAAAGATTGAATCTTTGAAAGAAAATGAGTGTTTTGAGTTTAACTTATTCGAGTTACCTATGAAATCTCGAAGAGTGTTTTAATGACTGAAGACTGAATCTTTGAATGAAAAATACCACAATAAAGGTACCAATTCTGTTACTAGACCTTTCCAATGTATAAAGATTGAATCTTTGAAAGAAAATGAGATTTTTGAGTTAAACTTATTCGAGTTCCCTGTAACGTCCCGAAGAGTATTTTAATGAGTAAAGATTGAATCATTAAATGAAATTAACTCAATCAAGGTAGCTATTACATCACTAGACCTTTTTAATTTATAAAGATTGACGTTTTGAAAAGAAATGAGTGTTTCGAGTTAAAGTTATTCAAGTTCCCTTTGACGTCACGAAGAGTGTTTTAATGAGTAAAGATTGAATCTTTGAATGAAATTACCTCAATCAAGGTACCTATTCTGTCACTAAACCTTTTTAATGTATAAAGATTGAATCTTTGAAAGAACATGAGAGTTTTGAGTTCAACTTATTCGAGCTACCTATGAAGTTGCGAAGAGTGTTTTAATGACTAAAGATTGAATCTCTAAATGAAAATACCTCAATAAAGGTACTTATTTTGTTAGTAGACCTTTTTAATGTATAAAGACTGTATCTTTGAAAAAAAATGAGAGTTTTGAGTTAATGAGTAAATATTGAATCTTTGAATGTAATTACCTCAATCAAGGTAGCTATTATGTCACTAGACCTTTTTAATGTACAAAGATTGAATCTTGGAAAGAAAGTGAGAGTTTTTTAGTTTAACTTATTCGAGTTACCTATGAAGTCGCGAAGAGTGTTTTAATGAATAAAGATTGAATCTTTGAATGAAAACACCTCAATAAAGGTACCTATTATGTTACTAGACCATTTTAATGTCTAAAGATTGAATCTTTGGAATAAAATGATAGTTCTGAGTTCAACTTATTCGATTTACCTATGAAGTCGTGAACAGTGTTTTATTGACTAAATAATGAATCTTTGAATGAAAATACCTTAGTAAAGGTACCTATTATGTTACAAGACCTTTTTAATGTATAAAGATTGAATCTTAGAAAGAAAATGACTGCTTTGAGTTAAACTTATTCGAGTTCCCTATGATATCCCGAAGAGTATTTGAATGAGTAAAGATTGAATCTTTGATTGAAATTACTTGAATCATGGGACATATTTTGTCCCTGGGCCTTTTATATATAAAGATTGAATCTTTAAAAAGAAATGAGCCTTATGAGTTAAACCTATCCGAGTTCCCTATGACATCCCGAATAGTGTTTTAACGCGTAAGGATTGAATCTTTGTATGAAATTACCTCAATAGAGGTACTTATTACATCACTAGACCTTTTTAATTTATAAAGGTTTAATCTTTGAAAGAAAATGAGAGTTTTGAGTTAAACATATTCGAGTTCCCTGCGACGTCTCGAAGAGTGTTTTAAAGAGTAAATATTGAATCTTTGAACGAAATTACCTCAATCAAGGTACCTATTATGTCACTAGACCTTTTTAATATATAAAGATTGAATATTTGTAAAGAACTACGAGTTTTGAGTTAAAGTTATTTGAGTTCCCTTTGACGTCACGAAGCGTGTTTTAATGAGTAAAGATTGAATCTTTGAACGAAATTATCTCATTCAATGTACCTATTATGTCAGTAGACCTTTTTAATGTATAAAGATGGAATCTTTTTAAAAAAATGAGAGTATTGAGTTTAACTTATTCGAGTTACCTATGAAGTCGGGAAGAGTGTTTTAATGACCAAAGATTGAATCTTCAAATGAATATTCCTCAATACAGGAACCTATTATGTTACTAGATCTTTTTGATGTATAAAGATTGAATCTTTGAAAGAAAATTAGAATTCTGAGTTAAACTTATTCGAGTTCCTTTTGACATCCCGAAGAGTGTTTTAATGAATAAAGATTGAATCTTTGAATGAAATTACCTCAATCGAGGTACCTATTAAGTCACTAGAAATTTTTATTGTATAAAGATTGAATCTTTGAAAAGAAATGAGAGTTTTGAGTTAAAGTTATTCGAGTTCCCTTTGACGTCACGACGAGTGTTTTAATGAATAAAGATTGAATCTTTGAATGAAATTACCTCAATCAAGGTACCTATTCTGTCACTAAACCTTTTTAATATATAAAGATTGAATCTTTGAAAGAACATGAGAGTTTTGAGTTCAACTTATTCGAGCTACCTATGAAGTTGCGAAGAGTGTTTTAATGACTAAAGATTGAATCTTTGAATGAAAATACCTCAATAAAGGTACTTATTTTGTTAGTAGACCTTTTTAATGTATAAAGACTGTATCTTTGAAAGAAAATGAGAGTTTTGAGTTAAACTTATTCACGTTCCCTATAACTTCCCAAAGAGTGTTTTAATGAGTAAATATTGAATCTTTGAATGTAATTACCTCAATTAAGGTGGCTATTATGTCACTTGACCTTTTTAATGTACAAAGATTGAATCTTGGAAAGAAAGTGAGAGTTTTGAGTTTAACTTATTCGAGTTACCTATGAAGTCGCGAAGAGTGTTTTAATCAATAAAGATTGAATCTTTGAATGAAAACACCTCAATAAAGGTACCTATTATGTTAGTAGACCTTTTTAATGTCTAAAGATTGAATCTTTGGAATAAAATGATAGTTCTGAGTTTAACTTATTCGATTTACCTATGAAGTCGTGAACAGTGTTTTAATGACTAAATAATGAATCTTTGAATGAAAATACCTTAGTAAAGGTACGTATTATGTTACAAGACCTTTTTAATGTATAAAGATTGAATCCTGGAAAGAAAATGACTGTTTTGAGTTAAACTTATTCGAGTTCCCTATGACATCCCAAATAGTATTTCAACTAGTAAAGATTGAATCTTTGATTGAAATTACTTGAATCAAGAGACTTATTTTATCCCTGGGCCTTTTATATATAAAGATTGAATCTTTAAAAATAAATGAGCGTTATGAGTTAAACCTATCCGAGTTCCCTATGACGTCCCGAATAGTGTTTTAACGCGTAAGGATTGAATCTTTGTATGAAATTACCTCAATAGAGGTACTTATTACGTCACTAGTCCTTTTTAATGTATAAAGGTTTAATCTTTGAAAGAAAATGAGAGTTTTGAGTTTAACTTATTCGAGTTACCTATGAAATTGCGAAGAGTGTTTTAATGACTGAAGATTGAATCTTTGAATAAAAAATACCACAATAAAGGTACCAATTCTGTTACTAGACCTTTCCAATGTATAAAGATTGAATCTTTAGAAGAAAATGAGATTTTTGAGTTAAACTTATTCGAGTACCCTGTAACGTCCCGAAAAGTGTTTTAATGAGTAAAGATTGAATCATTGAATGAAATTACCTCAATCAAGGTAGCTATTACATCACTAGACCTTTTTAATTTATAAAGATTGACGTTTTGAAAAGAAATGAGTGTTTCGAGTTAAGGTTATTCAAGTTCCCTTTGACGTCACGAAGAGTGTTTTAATGAATAAAGATTGAATCTTTGAATGAAAACACCTCAATAAAGGTACCTATTATGTTACTAGACCATTTTAATGTCTAAAGATTGAATCTTTGGAATAAAATGATAGTTCTGAGTTCAACTTATTCGATTTACCTATGAAGTCGTGAACAGTGTTTTATTGACTAAATAATGAATCTTTGAATGAAAATACCTTAGTAAAGGTACCTATTATGTTACAAGACCTTTTTAATGTATAAAGATTGAATCTTAGAAAGAAAATGACTGCTTTGAGTTAAACTTATTCGAGTTCCCTATGATATCCCGAAGAGTATTTGAATGAGTAAAGATTGAATCTTTGATTGAAATTACTTGAATCATGGGACATATTTTGTCCCTGGGCCTTTTATATATAAAGATTGAATCTTTAAAAAGAAATGAGCCTTATGAGTTAAACCTATCCGAGTTCCCTATGACATCCCGAATAGTGTTTTAACGCGTAAGGATTGAATCTTTGTATGAAATTACCTCAATAGAGGTACTTATTACATCACTAGACCTTTTTAATTTATAAAGGTTTAATCTTTGAAAGAAAATGAGAGTTTTGAGTTAAACATATTCGAGTTCCCTGCGACGTCTCGAAGAGTGTTTTAAAGAGTAAATATTGAATCTTTGAACGAAATTACCTCAATCAAGGTACCTATTATGTCACTAGACCTTTTTAATATATAAAGATTGAATATTTGTAAAGAACTACGAGTTTTGAGTTAAAGTTATTTGAGTTCCCTTTGACGTCACGAAGCGTGTTTTAATGAGTAAAGATTGAATCTTTGAACGAAATTATCTCATTCAATGTACCTATTATGTCAGTAGACCTTTTTAATGTATAAAGATGGAATCTTTTTAAAAAAATGAGAGTATTGAGTTTAACTTATTCGAGTTACCTATGAAGTCGGGAAGAGTGTTTTAATGACCAAAGATTGAATCTTCAAATGAATATTCCTCAATACAGGAACCTATTATGTTACTAGATCTTTTTGATGTATAAAGATTGAATCTTTGAAAGAAAATTAGAATTCTGAGTTAAACTTATTCGAGTTCCTTTTGACATCCCGAAGAGTGTTTTAATGAATAAAGATTGAATCTTTGAATGAAATTACCTCAATCGAGGTACCTATTAAGTCACTAGAAATTTTTATTGTATAAAGATTGAATCTTTGAAAAGAAATGAGAGTTTTGAGTTAAAGTTATTCGAGTTCCCTTTGACGTCACGACGAGTGTTTTAATGAATAAAGATTGAATCTTTGAATGAAATTACCTCAATCAAGGTACCTATTCTGTCACTAAACCTTTTTAATATATAAAGATTGAATCTTTGAAAGAACATGAGAGTTTTGAGTTCAACTTATTCGAGCTACCTATGAAGTTGCGAAGAGTGTTTTAATGACTAAAGATTGAATCTTTGAATGAAAATACCTCAATAAAGGTACTTATTTTGTTAGTAGACCTTTTTAATGTATAAAGACTGTATCTTTGAAAGAAAATGAGAGTTTTGAGTTAAACTTATTCACGTTCCCTGTAACTTCCCAAAGAGTGTTTTAATGAGTAAATATTGAATCTTTGAATGTAATTACCTCAATTAAGGTGGCTATTATGTCACTTGACCTTTTTAATGTACAAAGATTGAATCTTGGAAAGAAAGTGAGAGTTTTGAGTTTAACTTATTCGAGTTACCTATGAAGTCGCGAAGAGTGTTTTAATCAATAAAGATTGAATCTTTGAATGAAAACACCTCAATAAAGGTACCTATTATGTTAGTAGACCTTTTTAATGTCTAAAGATTGAATCTTTGGAATAAAATGATAGTTCTGAGTTTAACTTATTCGATTTACCTATGAAGTCGTGAACAGTGTTTTAATGACTAAATAATGAATCTTTGAATGAAAATACCTTAGTAAAGGTACGTATTATGTTACAAGACCTTTTTAATGTATAAAGATTGAATCCTGGAAAGAAAATGACTGTTTTGAGTTAAACTTATTCGAGTTCCCTATGACATCCCAAATAGTATTTCAACTAGTAAAGATTGAATCTTTGATTGAAATTACTTGAATCAAGAGACTTATTTTATCCCTGGGCCTTTTATATATAAAGATTGAATCTTTAAAAATAAATGAGCGTTATGAGTTAAACCTATCCGAGTTCCCTATGACGTCCCGAATAGTGTTTTAACGCGTAAGGATTGAATCTTTGTATGAAATTACCTCAATAGAGGTACTTATTACGTCACTAGTCCTTTTTAATGTATAAAGGTTTAATCTTTGAAAGAAAATGAGAGTTTTGAGTTTAACTTATTCGAGTTACCTATGAAATTGCGAAGAGTGTTTTAATGACTGAAGATTGAATCTTTGAATAAAAAATACCACAATAAAGGTACCAATTCTGTTACTAGACCTTTCCAATGTATAAAGATTGAATCTTTAGAAGAAAATGAGATTTTTGAGTTAAACTTATTCGAGTACCCTGTAACGTCCCGAAAAGTGTTTTAATGAGTAAAGATTGAATCATTGAATGAAATTACCTCAATCAAGGTAGCTATTACATCACTAGACCTTTTTAATTTATAAAGATTGACGTTTTGAAAAGAAATGAGTGTTTCGAGTTAAGGTTATTCAAGTTCCCTTTGACGTCACGAAGAGTGTTTTAATGAGTAAAGATTGAATCTTTGAATGAAATTACCTCAATCAAGGTACCTATTCTGTCACTAAACCTTTTTAATGTATAAAGATTGAGTCTTTGAAAGAACATGAGAGTTTTGAGTTCAACTTATTCGAGCTACCTATGAAGTTGCGAAGAGTGTTTTAATGACTAAAGATTGAATCTTTGAATGAAAATACCTCAATAAAGGTACTTATTTTGTTAGTAGACCTTTTTAATGTATAAAGACTGTAACTTTGAAAGAAAATGAGAGTTTTGAGTTAAACTTATTCACGTTCCCTGTAACGTCCCAAAGAGTGTTTTAATGAGTAAACATTGAATCTGTGAATGTAATTACCTCAATCAACGTAGCTATTATGTCACTAGACTTTTTTAATGTACAAAGATTGAATCTTGGAAAGAAAGTGAGAGTTTTGAGTTTAACTGATTCGAGTTACCTATGAAGTCGCGAAGAGTGTTTTAATGAATAAAGATTGAATCTTTGAATGAAAACACCTCAATAAAGGTACCTATTATGTTACTAGACCTTTTTAATGTCTAAAGATTGTATCTTTGGAATAAAATGGTAGTTCTGAGTTCAACTTATTCGATTTACCTATGAAGTCGTAAACAGTGTTTTAACGACTAAATATTGAATCTTTGAATGACAATACCATAGTAAAGGTACCTATTATGTTACAAGACCTTTTTAATGTATAAAGATTGAATCTTGGAAAGAAAATGACTGTTTTGAGTTAAACTTATTCGAGTTCCCTATGACATCCCGAAGAGTATTTCAACGAGTAAAGATTGAATCTTTGATTGAAATTACTTGAATCAAGGGACTTATTTTGTCCCTGGGCCTTTTATATATAAAGATTGAATCGTTAAAAAGAAATGAGCGTTATGAGTTAAACCTATCCGAGTTCCTTATGACGTCCCGAATAGTGTTTTAACGCGTAAGGATTGAATCTTTGTATGAAATTACCTTAATAGAGGTACTTATTATGTCACTAGACCTTTTTAATGTATAAAGGTTTAATCTTTGAAAGAAAATGAGAGTTTTGAGTTAAACATATTCGAGTTCCCTGCGACGTCTCGAAGAGTGTTTTAAAGAGTAAATATTGAATCTTTGAATGAAATTACCTCAATCAAGGTACCTGTTATGTCACTAGACCTTTTTAATGTATAAAGATTGAATATTTGTAAAGAACTACGAGTTTTGAGTTAAAGTTATTTGAGTTCCCTTTGACGTCACGAAGCGTGTTTTAATGAGTAAAGATTGAATCTTTGAACGAAATTATCTCAATCAATGTACCTATTATGTCAGTAGACCTTTTTAACGTATAAAGATGGAATCTTTGAAAAAAATGAGAGTATTGAGCTTAACTTATTCGAGTTACCTATGAAGTCGCGAAGAGTGTTTTAATGACCAAAGGTTGAATCTTCAAATGAAAATTCCTCAATACAGGAACTTATTATGTTACTAGATCTTTTTGATGTATAAAGATTGAATCTTTGAAAGAAAATTAGAGTTTTGAGTTAAACTTACTCGAGTTCCTTTTGACATCCCGAAGAGTGTTTTAATGAATAAAGATTGAATCTTTGAATGAAATTACCTCAATCGAGGTACCTATTAAGTCACTAGAAATTTTTATTGTATAAAGATTGAATTTTTGAAAAGAAATGAGAGTTTTGAGTTAAAGTTATTCGAGTTCCCTTTGACGTCACGAAGAGTGTTTTAATGAGTAAAGATTGAATCTTTGAATAAAATTACCTCAATCAAGGTACCTATTCTACCACTAGACCTTTGTAATGTATAAAGATTGAATATTTAAAAGAAAATGAGTGTTTTGAGTTTAACTTATTCGAGTTACCTATGAAATCGTGAAGAGTGGTTTAATGACTGAAGATTGAATCTTTGAATGAAAAATACCACAATAAAGGTACCAATTCTGTTACTAGACCTTTCCAATGTATAAAGATTGAATCTTTGGAAGAAAATGAGATTTTTGAGTTAAACTTATTCGAGTTCCCTATAACGTCCCGAAGAGTATTTTAATGAGTAAAGATTGAATCATTGAATGAAATTACCTCAATCAAGGTAGCTATTACATCACTAGACGTTTTTAATTTATAAAGATTAACGTTTTGAAAAGAAATGTGTGTTTCGAGTTAAAGTTATTCAAGTTCCCTTTGACGTCACGAAGAGTGTTTTAATGAGTAAAGATTGAATCTTTGAATGAAATTACCTCAATAAAGGTACCTATTCTGTCACTAAACCTTTTTAATGTATAAAGATTGAATCTTTGAAATAACATGAGAGTTTTGAGTTCAACTTATTCGAGCTACCTATGAAGTTGCGAAGAGTGTTTTAATGACTAAAGATTGAATCTTTGAATGAAAATACCTCAATAAAGGTACTTATTTTGTTAGTAGACCTTTTTAATGTATAAAGACTGTATCTTTGAAAGAAAATGAGAGTTTTGAGTTAAACTTATTCACGTTCCCTGTAACGTCCCAAAGAGTGTTTTAATGAGTAAATATTAAATCTTTGAATGTAATTACCTCAATCAAGGTAGCTATTATGTCACTAGACCTTTTTAATGTACAAAGATTGGATCTTGGAAAGAAAGTGAGAGTTTTGAGGTTAACTTATTCGAGTTACCTATGAAGTCACGAAGAGTGTTTTAATGAATAAAGATTGAATCTTTGAATGAAAACACCTCAATAAAGGTACCTATTATGTTACTAGACCTTTTTAATGTCTAAAGATTGAATCTTTGGAATAAAATGATAGTTTTGAGTTCAACTTATTCGATTTACCTATGAAGTCGTGAACAGTGTTTTGATGACTAAATAATGAATCTTTGAATGAAAATACCTTAGTAAAGGTACCTATTATGTTGCAAGACCTTTTTAATATATAAAGATTGAATCTTGGAAAGAAAATGACTGTTTTGAGTTAAACTTATTCGAGTTCCCTATGACATCCCGAAGAGTATTTCAACGAGTAAAGATAGAATCTTTGATTGAAATTACTTGAATCAAGGGACTTATTTTTGTCCCTGGACCTTTTATATATAACGATTGAATCTTTAAAAAGAAATGAGCGTTATGAGTTAAACCTATCCGAGTTCCCTATGACGTCCCGAATAGTGTTTTAACGCGTAAGGACTGAATCTTTGTATGAAATTACCTCAATAGAGGTACTTATTATGTCACTAGACCTTTTTAATGCATAAAGGTTAAATCTTTGAAAGAAAATGAGAGTTTTGGGTTAAACATATTCGAGTTCCCTGCGACGTCTCGAAGAGTGTTTTAAAGAGTAAATATTGAATCTTTGAATGAAATTACCTCAATCAAGGTACCTATTATGTCACTAGACCTTTTTAATGTATAAAGATTGAATATTTGTAAGGAACTACGAGTTTTGAGTTAAAGTTATTTGAGTTCCCTTTGACGTCACGAAGCGTGTTTTAATGAGTAAAGATTGAATCTTTGAACGAAATTATCTCAATCAATGTACCTATTATGTCAGTAGACCTTTTTAACGTATAAAGATGGAATCTTTGAAAAAAATGAGAGTATTGAGTTTAACTTATTCGAGTTACCTATGAAGTCGCGAAGAGTGTTTTAATGACCAAAGATTGAATCTTCAAATGAAAATTCCTCAATACAGGAACCTATTATGTTACTAGATCTTTTTGATGTATAAAGATTGAATCTTAGAAAGAAAATTAGACTTTTGAGTAGAACTTACTCGAGTTCCTTTTGACATCCCGAAGAGTGTTTTAATGAATAAAGATTGAATCTTTGAATGAAATTACCTCAATCGAGGTACCTATTAAGTCACTAGAAATTTTTATTGTATAAAGATTGAATCTTTGAAAAGAAATGAGAGTTTTGAGTTAAAGTTATTCGAGTTCCCTTTGACGTCACGAAGAGTGTTTTAATGAGTAAAGATTGAATCTTTGAATGAAATTACCTCAATCAAGGTACCTATTCTACCACTAGACCTTTGTAATGTATAAATATTGAATCTTTGAAAGAAAATTAGTGTTTTGAGTTTAACTTATTCGAGTTACCTATGAAATCGCGAAGAGTGTTTTAATGACTGAAGATTGAATCTTTGAATGAAAAATACCACAATAAAGGTACCAATTCTGTTACTAGACCTTTCCAATGTATAAAGATTGAATCTTTGAAAGAAAATGAGATTTTTGAGTTAAACTTATTCGAGTTCCCTGTAACGTCCCGAAGAGTGTTTTAATGAGTAAAGATTGACTCATTGAATGAAATTACCTCAATCAAGGTAGCTATTACATCACTAGACCTTTTTAATTTATAAAGATTGACGTTTTGAAAAGAAATGAGTGTTTCAAGTTAAAGTTATTCAAGTTCCCTTTGACGTCACGAAGAGTGTTTTAATGAGTAAAGATTGAATCTTTGAACGAAATTACCTCAATCACGGTACCTATTCTGTCACTAAACCTTTTTAATGTATAAAGATTGAATCTTTGAAAGAACATGAGAGTTTTGAGTTCAACTTATTCGAGCTACCTATGAAGTTGCGAAGAGTGTTTTAAAGACTAAAGATTGAATCTCTGAATGAAAATACCTCAATAAAGGTACTTATTTTGTTAGTAGACCTTTTTAATGTATAAAGACTGTATCTTTGAAAGAAAATGAGAGTTTTGAGTTAAACTTATTCACGTTCCCTGTAACGTCCCAAAGAGTGTTTTAATGAGTAAATATTGAATCTTTGAATGTAATTACCTCAATCAAGGTAGCTATTATGTCACTAGACCTTTTTAATGTACAAAGATTGGATCTTGGAAAGAAAGTGAGAGTTTTGAGTTTAACTTATTCGAGTTACCTATGAAGTCGCGAAGAGTGTTTTAATGAATAAAGATTGAATCTTTGAATGAAAACACCTCAATAAAGGTACCTATTATGTTACTAGACCTTTTTAATGTCTAAAGATTGAATCTTTGGAATAAAATGATAGTTCTGAGTTCAACTTATTCGATTTACCTATGAAGTCGTGAACAGTGTTTTAATGACTAAATAATGAATCTTTGAATGAAAATACCTTAGTAAAGGTACGTATTATGTTACAAGACCTTTTTAATGTATAAAGATTGAATCTTGGAAAGAAAATGACTGTTTTGAGTTAAACTTATTCGAGTTCCCTATGACATCCCGAATAGTATTTCAACTAGTAAAGATTGAATCTTTTATTGAAATTACTTGAATCAAGGGACTTATTTTATCCCTGGGCCTTTTATATATAAAGATTGAATCTTTAAAAATAAATGAGCGTTATGAGTTAAACCTATCCGAGTTCCCTATGACGTCCCGAATAGTGTTTTAACGCGTAAGGATTGAATCTTTGTATGAAATTACTTCAATAGAGGTACTTATTACGTCACTAGTCCTTTTTAATGTATAAAGGTTTAATCTTTGAAAGAAAATGAGAGTTTTTAGTTAAACATATTCGAGTTCCCTGCGACGTCTCGAAGAGTGTTTTAAAGAGTAAATATTGAATCTTTGAACGAAATTACCTCAATCAAGGTACCTATTATGTCACTAGACCTTTTTAATGTATAAAGATTGAATATTTGTAAAGAACTACAAGTTTTGAGTTAAAGTTATTTGAGTTCCCTTTGACGTCACGAAGCGTGTTTTAATGAGTAAAGATTGAATCTTTGAACGAAATTATCTCAATCAATGTACCTATTATGTCAGTAGACCTTTTTAAGGTATAAAGATGAGAGTATTGAGTTTAACTTATTCGAGTTACCTATGAAGTCCCGAAGAGTGTTTTAATGACCAAAGATTGAATCTTCAAATGAAAATTCCTCAATACAGGAACCTATTATGTTACTAGATCTTTTTGATGTATAAAGATTGAATCTTTGAAAGAACATTAGAGTTTTGAGTTAAACTTATTCGAGTTCCTTTTGACATCCCGAAGAGTGTTTTAATGAATAATGATTGAATCTTTGAATGAAATTACCTCAATCGAGGTACCTATTAAGTCACTAGAAATTTTTATTGTATAAAGATTGAATCTTTGAAAAGAAATGAGAGTTTTGAGTTAAAGTTATTCGAGTTCCCTTTGACGTCACGAAGAGTGTTTTAATGAGTAAAGATTGAATCTTTGAATGAAATTACCTCAATCAAGGTACCTATTCTACCACTAGACATTTGTAATGTATAAAGATTGAATCTTTGAAAGAAAATGAGTGTTTTGAGTTTAACTTATTCGAGTTACCTATGAAATCGCGAAGAGTGTTTTAATGACTGAAGATTGAATCTTTGAATGAAAAATACCACAATAAAGGTACCAATTCTGTTACTAGACCTTTCCAATGTATAAAGATTGAATCTTTAGAAGAAAATGAGATTTTTGAGTTAAACTTATTCGAGTTCCCTGTAACGTCCCGAAAAGTGTTTTAATGAGTAAAGATTGAATCATTGAATGAAATTACCTCAATCAAGGTAGTTATTACATCACTAGACCTTTTTAATTTATAAAGATTGACGTTTTGAAAAGAAATGAGTGTTTCGAGTTAAAGTTATTCAAGTTCCCTTTGACGTCACGAAGAGTATTTTAATGAGTAAAGATTGAATCTTCGAATGAAATTACCTCAATCAAGGTACCTATTCTGTCACTAAACCTTTTTAATGTATAAAGATTGAGTTTTTGAAAGAACATGAGAGTTTTGAGTTCAACTTATTCGAGCTACCTATGAAGTTGCGAAGAGTGTTTCAATGACTAAAGATTGAATCTTTGAATGAAAATACCTCAATAAAGGTACTTATTTTGTTAGTAGACCTTTTTAATGTATAAAGACTGTAACTTTGAAAGAAAATGAGAGTTTTGAGTTAAACTTATTCACGTTCCCTGTAACGTCCCAAAGAGTGTTTTAATGAGTAAATATTGAATCTTTGAATGTAATTACCTCAATCAAGGTAGCTATTATGTCACTAGACCTTTTTAATGTACAAAGATTGAATCTTGGAAAGAAAGTGAGAGTTTTGAGTTTAACTGATTCGAGTTACCTATGAAGTCGCGAAGAGTGTTTTAATGAATAAAGATTGAATCTTTGAATGAAAACACCTCAATAAAGGTACCTATTATGTTACTAGACCTTTTTAATGTCTAAAGATTGAATCTTTGGAATAAAATGGTAGTTCTGAGTTCAACTTATTCGATTTACCTATGAAGTCGTAAACAGTGTTTTAACGACTAAATAATGAATCTTTGAATGACAATACCTTAGTAAAGGTACCTATTATGTTACAAGACCTTTTTAATGTATAAAGATTGAATCTTGGAAAGAAAATGACTGTTTTGAGTTAAACTTATTCGAGTTCCCTATGACATCCCGAAGAGTATTTCAACGAGTAAAGATTGAATCTTTGATTGAAATTACTTGAATCAAGGGACTTATTTTGTCCCTGGGCCTTTTATATATAAAGATTGAATCGTTAAAAAGAAATGAGCGTTATGAGTTAAACCTATCCGAGTTCCTTATGACGTCCCGAATAGTGTTTTAACGCGTAAGGATTGAATCTTTGTATGAAATTACCTCAATAGAGGTACTTATTATGTCACTAGACCTTTTTAATGTATAAAGGTTTAATCTTTGAAAGAAAATGAGAGTTTTGAGTTAAACATATTCGAGTTCCCTGCGAAGTCTCGAAGAGTGTTTTAAAGAGTAAATATTGAATCTTTGAATGAAATTACCTCAATCAAGGTACCTGTTATGTCACTAGACCTTTTTAATGTATAAAGATTGAATATTTGTAAAGAACTACGAGTTTTGAGTTAAAGTTATTTGAGTTCCCTTTGACGTCACGAAGCGTGTTTTAATGAGTAAAGATTGAATCTTTGAACGAAATTATCTCAATCAATGTACCTATTATGTCAGTAGACCTTTTTAATGTATAAAGATGGAATCTTTGAAAAAAATGAGAGTATTGAGTTTAACTTATTCGAGTTACCTATGAAGTCGCGAAGAGTGTTTTAATGACCAAAGGTTGAATCTTCAAATGAAAATTCCTCAATACAGGAACTTATTATGTTACTAGATCTTTTTGATGTATAAAGATTGAATCTTTGAAAGAAAATTAGAGTTTTGAGTTAAACTTACTCGAGTTCCTTTTGACATCCCGAAGAGTGTTTTAATGAATAAAGATTGAATCTTTGAATGAAATTACCTCAATCGAGGTACCTATTAAGTCACTAGAAATTTTTATTGTATAAAGATTGAATCTTTGAAAAGAAATGAGAGTTTTGAGTTAAAGTTATTCGAGTTCCCTTTGACGTCACGAAGAGTGTTTTAATGAGTAAAGCTTGAATCTTTGAATGAAATTACCTCAATCAAGGTACCTATTCTACCACTAGACCTTTGTAATGTATAAAGATTGAATATTTGAAAGAAAATGAGTGTTTTGAGTTTAACTTATTCGAGTTACCTATGAAATCGTGAAGAGTGGTACCAATTCTGAATCTTTGAATGAAAAATACCTCAATAAAGGTACCTATTATGTTACTAGACCTTTTTAATGTCTAAAGATTGAATCTTTGGAATAAAATGATAGTTTTGAGTTCAACTTATTCGATTTACCTATGAAGTCGTGAACAGTGTTTTGATGACTAAATAATGAATCTTTGAATGAAAATACCTTAGTAAAGGTACCTATTATGTTGCAAGACCTTTTTAATGTACAAAGATTGAATCTTGGAAAGAAAATGACTGTTTTGAGTTAAACTTATTCGAGTTCCCTATGACATCCCGAAGAGTAAATCAACGAGTAAAGATAGAATCTTTGACTGAAATTACTTGAATCAAGGGACTTATTTTTGTCCCTGGACCTTTTATATATAACGATTGAATCTTTAAAAAGAAATGAGCGTTATGAGTTAAACCTATCCGAGTTCCCTATGACGTCCCGAATAGTGTTTTAACGCTTAAGGACTGAATCTTTGTATGAAATTACCTCAATAGAGGTACTTATTATGTCACTAGACCTTTTTAATGCATAAAGGTTAAATCTTTGAAAGAAAATGAGAGTTTTGAGTTAAACATATTCGAGTTCCCTGCGACGTCTCGAAGAGTGTTTTAAAGAGTAAATATTGAATCTTTGAATGAAATTACCTAAATCAAGGTACCTATTATGTCACTAGACCTTTTTAATTTATAAAGATTGAATATTTGTAAGGAACTACGAGTTTTGAGTTATAGTTATTTGAGTTCCCTTTGACGTCACGAAGCGTGTTTTAATGAGTAAAGATTGAATCTTTGAACGAAATTATCTCAGTCAATGTACCTATTATGTCAGTAGACCTTTTTAACGTATAAAGATGGAATCTTTGAAAAAAAATGAGAGTATTGTGTTTAACTTATTCGAGTTACCTATGAAGTCGTGAAGAGTGTTTTAATGACCAAAGATTGAATCTTCAAATGAAAATTCCTCAATACAGGAACCTATTATGTTACTAGATCTTTTTGATGTATAAAGATTGAATCTTAGAAAGAAAATTAGAGTTTTGAGTAGAACTTACTCGAGTTCCTTTTGACATCCCGAAGAGTGTTTTAATGAATAAAGATTGAATCTTTGAATGAAATTACCTCAATCGAGGTACCTATTAAGTCACTAGATATTTTTATTGTATAAAGATTGAATCTTTGAAAAGAAATGAGAGTTTTGAGTTAAAGTTATTCGAGTTCCCTTTGACGTCACGAAGAGTGTTTTAATGAGTAAAGATTGAATCTTTGAATGAAATTACCTCAATCAAGGTACCTATTCTACCACTAGACCTTTGTAATGTATAAATATTGAATCTTTGAAAGAAAATTAGTGTTTTGAGTTTAACTTATTCGAGTTACCTATGAAATCGCGAAGAGTGTTTTAATGACTGAAGATTGAATCTTTGAATGAAAAATACCACAATAAAGGTACCAATTCTGTTACTAGACCTTTCCAATGCATAAAAATTGAATCTTTGAAAGAAAATGAGATTTTGAGTTAAACTTATTCGAGTTCCCTGTAACGTCCCGAAGAGTGTTTTCATGAGTAAAGATTGACTCATTGAATGAAATTACCTCAATCAAGGTAGCTATTACATCACTAGACCTTTTTAATTTATAAAGATTGACGTTTTGAAAAGAAATGAGTGTTTCGAGTTAAAGTTATTCAAGTTCCCTTTGACGTCACGAAGAGTGTTTTAATGAGTAAAGATTGAATCTTTGAACGAAATTACCTCAATCACGGTACCTATTCTGTCACTAAACCTTTTTAATGTATAAAGATTGAATCTTTGAAAGAACATGAGAGTTTTGAGTTCAACTTATTCGAGCTACCTATGAAGTTGCGAAGAGTGTTTTAATGACTAAAGATTGAATCTCTGAATGAAAATACCTCAATAAAGGTACTTATTTTGTTAGTAGACCTTTTTAATGTATAAAGACTGTATCTTTGAAAGAAAATGAGAGTTTTGAGTTAAACTTATTCACGTTCCCTGTAACGTCCCAAAGAGTGTTTTAATGAGTAAATATTGAATCTTTGAATGTAATTACCTCAATCAAGGTAGCTATTATGTCACTAGACCTTTTTAATTTACAAAGATTGGATCTTGGAAAGAAAGTGAGAGTTTTGAGTTTAACTTATTCGAGTTACCTATGAAGTCGCGAAGAGTGTTTTAATGAATAAAGATTGAATCTTTGAATGAAAACACCTCAATAAAGGTACCTATTATGTTACTAGACCTTTTTAATGTCTAAAGATTGAATCTTTAGAATAAAATGATAGTTCTGAGTTCAACTTATTCGATTTACCAATGAAGTCGTGAACAGTGTTTTAATGACTAAATAATGAATCTTTGAATGAAAATACCTTAGTAAAGGTACCTATTATGTTACAAGACCTTTTTAATGTATAAAGATTGAATCTTGGAAAGAAAATGACTGTTTTGAGTTAAACTTATTCGAGTTCCCTATGACATCTCGAAGAGTATTTCAACGAGTAAAGATTGAATCTTTGATTGAAATTACTTGAATCAAGGGACTTATTTTTGTCCCTGGACCTTTTATATATAACGATTTAATCTTTAAAATGAGCGTTATGAGTTAAACCTATCCGAGTTCCCTATGACATCCCGAACAGTGTTTTAATGTGTAAGGACTAAATCTTTGTATGAAATTACCTCAATAGAGGTACTTATTATGTCACTATACCTTTTTAATGCATAAAGGTTAAATCTTTGAAAGAAAATGAGAGTTTTGAGTTAAACATATTCGAGTTCCCTGCGACGTCTCAAAGAGTGTTTTAAAAAGTAAATATTGAATCTTTGAATGAAATTACCTCAATCAAGGTACCTATTATGTCGCTAGACCTTTTTCATGTATAAAGATTGAATATTTGTAAGGAACTACGAGTTTTGAGTTAAAGTTATTTGAGTTCCCTTTGACGTCATGAAGCGTTTTTTAATAAGTAAAGATTGAATCTTTGAACGAAATTATCTCAATCAATGTACCTATTATGTCAATAGACCTTTTTAACGTATAAAGATGGAATCTTTGAAAAAAATTAAAGTATTGAGTTTAACTTATTCGAGTTACCTATAAAGTCGCGAAGAGTGTTTTAATGACCAAAGATTGAATCTTCAAATGAAAATTCCTCAATACAGGAACCTATTATGTTACTAGATCTTTTTGATGTATAAAGATTGAATCTTTGAAAGAAAATTAGAGTTTTGAGTTAAACTTACTCGAGTTCCTTTTGACATCCCAAAGAGTGTTTTAATGAATAAAGATTGAATCTTTGAATGAAATTACCTCAATCGAGGTACCTATTAAGTCACTAGTAATTTTTATTGTATAAAGATTGAATCTTTGAAAAGAAATGAGAGTTTTGAGTTAAAGTTATTCGAGTTCCCTTTGACGTTACGAAGAGTGTTTTAATGAGTAAAGATTGAATCTTTGAATGAAATTACCTCAATCAAGGTACCTATTCTACCACTAGACCTTTGTAATGTATAAAGATTGAATCTTTGAAAGAAAATGAGTGTTTTGAGTTTAACTTATTCGAGTTACCTATGAAATCGCGAAGAGAGTTTTAATGACTGAAGATTGAATCTTTGAATGAAAAATACCACAATAAAGGTACCAATTCTGTTACAAGACCTTTCCAATGTATAAAGATTGAATCTTTGAAAGAAAATGAGATTTTTGAGTTAAACTTATTCGAGTTCCCTGTAACGTCCCGAAGAGTGTTTTAATGAGTAAAGATTGACTCATTGAATGAAATTACCTCAATCAAGGTAGCTATTACATCACTAGACCTTTTTAATTTATAAAGATTGACGTTTTGAAAAGAAATGAGTGTTTCGAGTTAAAGTTATTCAAGTTCCCTTTGACGTCACGAAGAGCGTTTTAATGAGTAAAGATTGAATCTTTGAATGAAATTACCTCAATCACGGTACCTATTCTGTCACTAAACCTCTTTAATGTATAAAGATTGAATCTTTGAAAGAACAAGAGAGTTTTGAGTTCAACTTATTCGAGCTACCTATGAAGTTGCGAAGAGTGTTTTAATGACTAAAGATTGAATCTCTGAAGGAAAATACCTCAATAAAGGTACTTATTTTGTTAGTAGACCTTTTTAATGTATAAAGACTGTATCTTTGAAAGAAAATGAGAGTTTTGAGTTAAACTTATTCACCTTCCCTGTAACGTCCCATAGAGTGTATTAATGAGTAAATATTGAATCTTTGAATGTAATTACCTCAATCAAGGTAGCTATTATGTCACTAGACCATTTTAATGTACAAAGATTGGATCTTGGAAAGAAAGTGAGAGTTTTGAGTTTAACTTATTCGAGTTACCTATGAAGTCGCGAAGAGTGTTTTAATGAATAAAGATTGAATCTTTGAATGAAAACACCTCAATAAAGGTACCTATTATGTTACTAGACCTTTTTAATGTCTAAAGATTGAATCTTTGGAATAAAATGATAGTTCTGAGTTCAACTTATTCGATTTACCTATGAAGTCGTGAATAGTGTTTTAATGACTAAATATTGAATCTTTGAATGAAAATACCTTAGTAAAGGTACCTATTATGTTACAAGACCATTTTAATGTATAAAGATTGAATCTTGGAAAGAAAATGACTGTTTTGAGTTAAACTTATTCGAGTTCCCTATGACATCCCGAAGAGTATTTCAACGAGTAAAGATTGAATCTTTGATTGAAATTACTTGAATCAAGGGACTTATTTTTGTCCCTGGACCTTTTATATATAACGATTGAATCTTTAAAAAGAAATGAGCGTTATGAGTTAAACCTATCTGAGTTCCCTATGACGTCCCGAATAGTGTTTTAACGCGTAAGGACTGAATCTTTGTATGAAATTACCTCAATAGAGGTACTTATTATGTCACTAGACCTTTTTAATGCATAAAGGTTAAATCTTTGAAAGAAAATGAGAGTTTTGAGTTAAACATATTCGAGTTCCCGGCGACGTCTCGAAGAGTGTTTTAAAGAGTAAATATTGAATCTTTGAATGAAATTACCTCAATCAAGGTACCTATTATGTCACTAGACCTTTTTAATGTATAAAGATTGAATATTTGTAAGGAACTACGAGTTTTGAGTTAAAGTTATTTGAGTTCCCTTTGACGTCACGAAGCGTGTTTTAATGAGTAAAGATTGAATCTTTGAACGAAATTATCTTAACCAATGTACCTATTATGTCAGTAGACCTTTTTAACGTATAAAGATGGAATCATTGAAAAAAATGAGAGTATTGAGTTTAACTTATTCGAGTTACCTATGAAGTCGCGAAGAGTGTTTTAATGACCAAAGATTGAATCTTCAAATGAAAATTCCTAAATACAGGAACCTATTATGTTATTAGATCTTTTTGGTGTATAAAGATTGAATCTTTGAAAGAAAATTAGAGTTTTGAGTTAAACTTACTCGAGTTCCTTTTGACATCCCGAAGAGTGTTTTAATGAATAAAGATTGAATCTTTGAATGAAATTACCTCAATCGAGGTACCTATTAAGTCACTAGAAATTTTTTTTGTATAAAGATTGAATCTTTGAAAAGAAATGAGAGTTTTGAGTTAAAGTTATTCGAGTTCCCTTTGACGTCACGAAGAGTGTTTTAATGAGTAAAGATTGAATCTTTGAATGAAATTACCTCAATCAAGGTACCTATTCTGTGACTAAACCTTTTTAATGTATAAAGATTGAATCTTTGAAAGAACATGAGAGTTTTGAGTTCAACTTATTCGAGCTACCTATAAAGTTGCGAAGAGTGTTTTAATGACTAAAGATTGAATCTCTGAATGAAAATACCTCAATAAAGGTACTTATTTTGTTAGTAGACCTTTTTAATGTATAAAGACTGTATCTTTGAAAGAAAATGAGAGTTTTGAGTTAAACCTATTCACGTTCCCTGTAACGTCCCAAAGAGTGTTTTAATGAGTAAATATTGAATCTTTGAATGTAATTACCTCAATCAAGGTAGCTATTATGTCACTAGACCTTTTTAATGTACAAAGATTGGATCTTGGAAAGAAAGTGAGAGTTTTGAGTTTAACTTATTCGAGTTACCTATGAAGTCGCGAAGAGTGTTTTAATGAATAAAGATTGAATCTTTGAATGAAAACACCTCAATAAAGGTACCTATTATGTTACTAGACCTTTTTAATGTCTAAAGATTGAATCTTTGGAATAAAATGATAGTTCTGAGTTCAACTTATTCGATTTACCTATGAAGTCGTGAACAGTGTTTTAATGACTAAATATTGAATCTTTGAATGAAAATACCTTAGTAAAGGTACCTATTATGTTACAAGACCTTTTTAATGTATAAAGATTGAATCTTGGAAAGAAAATGACTGTTTTGAGTTAAACTTATTCGAGTTCCCTATGACATCCCGAAGAGTATTTCAACGAGTAAAGATAGAATCTTTGATTGAAATTACTTGAATCAAGGGACTTATTTTTGTCCCTGGACCTTTTATATATAACGATTGAATCTTTAAAAAGAAATGAGCGTTATGAGTTAAACCTATCCGAGTTCCCTATGACGTCCCGAATAGTGTTTTAACGCGTAAGGACTGAATCTTTGTATGAAATTACCTCAATAGAGGTACTTATTATGTCAATAGACCTTTTTAATGCATAAAGGTTAAATCTTTGAAAGAAAATGAGAGTTTTGAGTTAAACATATTCGAGTTCCCTGCGACGTCTCGAAGAGTGTTTTAAAGAGTAAATATTGAATCTTTGAATGAAATTACCTTAATCAAGGTACCTATTATGTCACTAGACCATTTTAATGTATAAAGATTGAATATTTGTAAGGAACTATGGGTTTTGAGTTAAAGTTATTTGAGTTCCCTTTGACGTCACGAAGCGTGTTTTAATGAGTAAAGATTGAATCTTTGAAAGAAATTATCTCAATCAATGTACCTATTATGTCAGTAGACCTTTTTAACGTATAAAGATGGAATCTTTGAAAAAAGTGAGAGTATTGAGTTTAACTTATTCGAGTTACCTATGAAGTCGCGAAGAGTGTTTTAATGACCAAAGATTGAATCTTCAAATGAAAATTCCTCAATACAGGAACCTATTATGTTACTAGATCTTTTTGATGTATAAAGATTGAATCTTAGAAAGAAAATTAGAGTTTTGAGTAGAACTTACTCGAGTTCCTTTCGACATCCCGAAGAGTGTTTTAATGAATAAAGATTGAATCTTTGAATGAAATTACCTCAATCGAGGTACCTATTAAGTCACTAGAAGTTTTTATTGTATAAAGATTGAATCTTTGAAAAGAAATGAGAGTTTTGAGTTAAAGTTATTCGAGTTCCCTTTGACGTCAGGAAGAGTGTTTTAATGAGTAAAGATTGAATCTTTGAATGAAATTACCTCAATCAAGGTACCTATTCTACCACTAGACCTTTGTAATGTATAAAGATTGAATCTTTGAAAGAAAATGAGTGTTTTGAGTTTAACTTATTCGATTTACCTATGAAATCGCGAAGAGTGTTTTAATGACTGAAGATTGAATCTTTGAATGAAAAATACCACAGTAAAGGTACCAATTCTGTTACTAGACCTTTCCAATGTATAAAGATTGAATCTTTGAAAGAAAATGAGATTTTTGAGTTAAACTTATTCGAGTTCCCTGTAACGTCCCGAAGAGTGTTTTAATGAGTAAAGATTGACTCATTGAATGAAATTACCTCAATCAAGGTAGCTATTACATCACTAGACCTTTTTAATTTATAAAGATTGACGTTTTGAAAAGAAATGAGTGTTTCGAGTTAAAGTTATTCAAGTTCCCTTTGACGTCACGAAGAGTGTTTTAATGAGTAAAGATTGAATCTTTGAATGAAATTACCTCAATCACGGTACCTATTCTGTCACTAAACCTCTTTAATGTATAAAGATTGAATCTTTGAAAGAACATGAGAGTTTTGAGTTCAACTTATTCGAGCTACCTATGAAGTTGCGAAGAGTGTTTTAATGACTAAAGATTGAATCTCTGAAGGAAAATACCTCAATAAAGGTACTTATTTTGTTAGTAGACCTTTTTAATGTATAAAGACTGTATCTTTGAAAGAAAATGAGAGTTTTGAGTTAAACTTATTCACCTTCCCTGTAACGTCCCATAGAGTGTATTAATGAGTAAATATTGAATCTTTGAATGTAATTACCTCAATCAAGGTAGCTATTATGTCACTAGACCATTTTAATGTACAAAGATTGGATCTTGAAAAGAAAGTGAGAGTTTTGAGTTTAACTTATTCGAGTTACCTATGAAGTCGCGAAGAGTGTTTTAATGAATAAAGATTGAATCTTTGAATGAAAACACCTCAATAAAGGTACCTATTATGTTACTAGACCTTTTTAATGTCTAAAGATTGAATCTTTGGAATAAAATGATAGTTCTGAGTTCAACTTATTCGATTTACCTATGAAGTCGTGAACAGTGTTTTAATGACTAAATATTGAATCTTTGAATGAAATTACCTTAGTAAAGGTACCTATTATGTTACAAGACCATTTTAATGTATAAAGATTGAATCTTGGAAAGAAAATGACTGTTTTGAGTTAAACTTATTCGAGTTCCCTATGACATCCCGAAGAGTATTTCAACGAGTAAAGATTGAATCTTTGATTGAAATTACTTAAATCAAGGGACTTATTTTTGTCCCTGGACCTTTTATATATAACGATTGAATCTTTAAAAAGAAATGAGCGTTATGAGTTAAACCTATCTGAGTTCCCTATGACGTCCCGAATAGTGTTTTAACGCGTAAGGACTGAATCTTTGTATGAAATTACCTCAATAGAGGTACTTATTATGTCACTAGACCTTTTTAATGCATAAAGGTTAAATCTTTGAAAGAAAATGAGAGTTTTGAGTTAAACATATTCGAGTTCCCGGCGACGTCTCGAAGAGTGTTTTAAAGAGTAAATATTGAATCTTTGAATGAAATTACCTCAATCAAGGTACCTATTATGTCACTAGACCTTTTTAATGTATAAAGATTGAATATTTGTAAGGAACTACGAGTTTTGAGTTAAAGTTATTTGAGTTCCCTTTGACGTCACGAAGCGTGTTTTAATGAGTAAAGATTGAATCTTTGAACGAAATTATCTTAACCAATGTACCTATTATGTCAGTAGACCTTTTTAACGTATAAAGATGGAATCATTGAAAAAAATGAGAGTATTGAGTTTAACTTATTCGAGTTAACTATGAAGTCGCGAAGAGTGTTTTAATGACCAAAGATTGAATCTTCAAATGAAAATTCCTAAATACAGGAACCTATTATGTTATTAGATCTTTTTGGTGTATAAAGATTGAATCTTTGAAAGAAAATTAGAGTTTTGAGTTAAACTTACTCGAGTTCCTTTTGACATCCCGAAGAGTGTTTTAATGAATAAAGATTGAATCTTTGAATGAAATTACCTCAATAGAGGTACCTATTAAGTCACTAGAAATTTTTTTTGTATAAAGATTGAATCTTTGAAAAGAAATGAGAGTTTTGAGTTAAAGTTATTCGAGTTCCCTTTGACGTCACGAAGAGTGTTTTAATGAGTGAAGATTGAATCTTTGAATGAAATTACCTCAATCAAGGTACCTATTCTGTGACTAAACCTTTTTAATGTATAAAGATTGAATCTTTGAAAGAACATGAGAGTTTTGAGTTCAACTTATTCGAGCTACCTATGAAGTTGCGAAGAGTGTTTTAATGACTAAAGATTGAATCTCTGAATGAAAATACCTCAATAAAGGTACTTATTTTGTTAGTAGACCTTTTTAATGTATAAAGACTGTATCTTTGAAAGAAAATGAGAGTTTTGAGTTAAACCTATTCACGTTCCCTGTAACGTCCCAAAGAGTGTTTTAATGAGTAAATATTGAATCTTTGAATGTAATTACCTCAATCAAGGTAGCTATTATGTCACTAGACCTTTTTAATGTACAAAGATTGGATCTTGGAAAGAAAGTGAGAGTTTTGAGTTTAACTTATTCGAGTTACCTATGAAGTCGCGAAGAGTGTTTTAATGAATAAAGATTGAATCTTTGAATGAAAACACCTCAATAAAGGTACCTATTATGTTACTAGACCTTTTTAATGTCTAAAGATTGAACCTTTGGAATAAAATGATAGTTCTGAGTTCAACTTATTCGATTTACCTATGAAGTCGTGAACAGTGTTTTAATGACTAAATATTGAATCTTTGAATGAAAATACCTTAGTAAAGGTACCTATTATGTTACAAGACCTTTTTAATGTATAAAGATTGAATCTTGGAAAGAAAATGACTGTTTTGAGTTAAACTTATTCGAGTTCCCTATGACATCCCGAAGAGTATTTCAACGAGTAAAGATAGAATCTTTGATTGAAATTACTTGAATCAAGGGACTTATTTTTGTCCCTGGACCTTTTATATATAACGATTGAATCTTTAAAAAGAAATGAGCGTTATGAGTTAAACCTATCCGAGTTCCCTATGACGTCCCGAATAGTGTTTTAACGCGTAAGGACTGAATCTTTGTATGAAATTACCTCAATAGAGGTACTTATTATGTCAATAGACCTTTTTAATGCATAAAGGTTAAATCTTTGAAAGAAAATGAGAGTTTTGAGTTAAACATATTCGAGTTCCCTGCGACGTCTCGAAGAGTGTTTTAAAGAGTAAATATTGAATCTTTGAATGAAATTACCTTAATCAAGGTACCTATTATGTCACTAGACCTTTTTAATGTATAAAGATTGAATATTTGTAAGGAACTATGGGTTTTGAGTTAAAGTTATTTGAGTTCCCTTTGACGTCACGAAGCGTGTTTTAATGAGTAAAGATTGAATCTTTGAAAGAAATTATCTCAATCAATGTACCTATTATGTCAGTAGACCTTTTTAACGTATAAAGATGGAATCTTTGAAAAAAGTGAGAGTATTGAGTTTAACTTATTCAAGTTACCTATGAAGTCGCGAAGAGTGTTTTAATGACCAAAGATTGAATCTTCAAATGAAAATTCCTCAATACATGAACCTATTATGTTACTAGATCTTTTTGATGTATAAAGATTGAATCTTAGAAAGAAAATTAGAGTTTTGAGTAGAACTTACTCGAGTTCCTTTCGACATCCCGAAGAGTGTTTTAATGAATAAAGATTGAATCTTTGAATGAAATTACCTCAATCGAGGTACCTATTAAGTCACTAGAAGTTTTTATTGTGTAAAGATTGAATCTTTGAAAAGAAATGAGAGTTTTGAGTTAAAGTTATTCGAGTTCCCTTTGACGTCAGGAAGAGTGTTTTAATGAGTAAAGATTGAATCTTTGAATGAAATTACCTCAATCAAGGTACCTATTCTACCACTAGACCTTTGTAATGTATAAATATTGAATCTTTGAAAGAAAATGACTGTTTTTAGTTTAACTTATTCGATTTACCTATGAAATCGCGAAGAGTGTTTTAATGACTGAAGATTGAATCTTTGAATGAAAAATACCACAGTAAAGGTACCAATTCTGTTACTAGACCTTTCCAATGTATAAAGATTGAATCTTTGAAAGAAAATGAGATTTTTGAGTTAAACTTATTCGAGTTCCCTGTAACGTCCCGAAGAGTGTTTAAATGAGTAAAGATTGACTCATTGAATGAAATTACCTCAATCAAGGTAGCTATTACATCACTAGACCTTTTTAATTTATAAAGATTGACGTTTTGAAAAGAAATGAGTGTTTCGAGTTAAAGTTATTCAAGTTCCCTTTGACGTCACGAAGAGTGTTTTAATGAGTAAAGATTGAATCTTTGAATGAAATTACCTCAATCACGGTACCTATTCTGTCACTAAACCTTTTTAATGTATAAAAATTGAATCTTTGAAAGAACATGAGAGTTTTGAGTTCAACTTATTCGAGCTACCTATGAAGTTGCGAAGAGTGTTTTAATGACTAAAGATTGAATCTCTGAATGAAAATACCTCAATAAAGGTACTTATTTTGTTAGTAGACCTTATTAATGTATAAAGACTGTATCTTTGAAAGAAAATGAGAGTTTTGAGTTAAACTTATTCACGTTCCCTGTAACGTCCCAAAGAGTGTTTTAACGAGTAAGTATTGAATCTTTGAATGTAATTACCTCAATCAAGGTAGCTATTATGTCACTAGATCTTTTTAATGTACAAAGATTGAATCTTGGAAAGAAAGTGAGAGTTTTGAGTTTAATTTATTTGAGTTACCTAAGAAGTCGCGAAGAGTGTTTTAATGAATAAAGATTGAATCTTTGAATGAAAACACCTCAATAAATGTACCTATTATGTTACTAGACCTTTTTAATGTCTAAAGATTGAATCTTTGGAATAAAATGATAGTTCTGAGTTGAACTTATTCGATTTACCTATGAAGTCGTGAACAGTGTTTTAATGACTAAATAATGAATCTTTGAAAAAAAATACCTTAGTAAAGGTACCTATTATGTTACAGGACCTTTTTAATGTATAAAGATTGAATCTTGGAAAGAAAATGACTGTTTTGAGTTAAACTTATTCGAGTTCCCTATGACATCCCGAAGAGTATTTCAACGAGTAAAGATTGAATCTTTGATTGCAATTACTTGAATTAAGGGACTTATTTTTGTCCCTGGACCTTTTATATATAACGATTGAATCTTTAAAAAGAAATGAGCGTTATGAGTTAAACCTATCCGAGTTCCTTATGACGTCCCGAATAGTGTTTTAACGCGTAAGGACTGAATCTTTGTATGAAATTACCTTAATAGAGGTACTTATTATGTCACTAGACCTTTTTAATGCATAAAGGTTAAATCTTTGAAAGAAAATGAGAGTTTTGAGTTAAACATATTCGAGTTCCCTGCGACGTCTCGAAGAGTGTTTTAAAGAGTAAATATTGAATCTTTGAATGAAATTACCTCAATCAAGGTACCTATTATGTCACTAGACCTTTTTAATGTATAAAGATTGAATATTTGTAAGGAACTACGAGTTTTGAATTAAAGTTATTTGAGTTCCCTTTGACGTCACGAAGCGTGTTTTAATGAGTAAAGATTGAATCTTTGAACGAAATTATCTCAATCAATGTACCTATTATGTCAGTAGACCTTTTTAACGTATAAAGATGGAATCTTTGAAAAAAATGAGAGTATTGAGTTTAACTTATTCGAGTTACCTATGAAGTCACGAAGAGTGTTTTAATGACCAAAGATTGAATCTTCAAATGAAAATTCCTCAATACAGGAACCTATTATGTTACTAGATCTTTTTGATGTATAAAGATTGAATCTTTGAAAGAAAATTAGAGTTTTGAGTTAAACTTACTCGAGTTCCTTTTGACATCCCGAAGAGTGTTTTAATGAATAAAGATTGAATCTTTGAACGAAATTACCTCAATCGAGGTACCTGTTAAGTCAATAGAAATTTTTATTGTATAAAGATTGAATCTTTGAAAAGAAATGAGAGTTTTGAGTTAAAGTTATTCGAGTTCCCTTTGACGTCACGAAGAGTGTTTTAATGAGTAAAGATTGAATCTTTGAATGAAATTACCTCAATCAAGGTACCTATTCTACCACTAGACCTTTGTAATGTATAAAGATTGAATCTTTGAAAGAAAATGAGTGTTTTGAGTTTAACTTATTCGAGTTACCTATGAAATCGCGAAGAGTGTTTTAATGACTGAAGATTGAATCTTTGAATGAAAAATACCACAATAAAGGTACCAATTCTGTTACTAGACCTTTCCAATGTATAAAGATTGAATCTTTGAAAGAAAATGAGATTTTTGAGTTAAACTTATTCGAGTTAACTGTAACGTCCCGAAGAGTGTTTTAATGAGTAAAGACTGAATCATTGAATGAAATTACCTCAATCAAGGTAGCTATTACATCGCTAGACCTTTTTAATTTATAAAGATTGACGTTTTGAAAAGAAATGAGTGTTTTGAGTTAAAGTTATTCAAGTTCCCTTTGACGTCACGAAGAGTGTTTTAAAGAGTAAAGATTGAATCTTTGAATGAAATTACCTCAATCAAGGTACCTATTCTGTCACTAAACCTTTTTAATGTATAAAGATTGAATCTTTGAAAGAACATGAGAGTTTTGAGTTCAACTTATTCGAGCTACCTATGAAGTTGCGAAGAGTGTTTTAATGACTAAAGATTGAATCTTTGAATGAAAATACCTCAATAAAGGTACTTAATTTGTTAGTAGACCTTTTTAATGTATAAAGAATGTATCTTTGAAAGAAAATCAGAGTTTTGAGTTAAACTTATTCACGTTCCCTGTAACGTCCCAAAGGGTGTTTTATTGAGTAAGTATTGAAACTTTGAATGTAATTACCTCAATCAAGGTAGCTATTATGTCACTAGACCTTTTTAATGTACAAAGATTGGATCTTGGAAAGAAAGTGAGAGTTTTGAGTTTAACTTATTCGAGTTACCTATGAAGTCGCGAAGAGTGTTTTAATGAATAAAGATTGAATCTTTAAATGAAAACACCTCAGTAAAGGTACCTATTATGTTACTAGACCTTTTCTAATGTCTAAAGATTGAATCTTTGGAATAAAATGATAGTTCTGAGTTCAACTTATTCGATTTACCTATAAAGTCGTGAATAGTGTTTTGATGACTAAATAATGAATCTTTGAATGAAAATACCTTAGTAACGGTACCTATTATGTTACAAAACCTTTTTAATGTATAAAGATTGAATCTTGGAAAGAAAATGAGCGTTATGAGTTAAACCTATCCGAGTTCCCTATGACGTCCCGAATAGTGTTTTAATGCGTAAGGAATGAAACTTTGTATGAAATTACCTCAATAGAGGTACTTATTATGTCACTAGACCTTTTTAATGCATAAAGGTTAAATCTTTGAAAGAAAATGAGAGTTTTGAGTTAAACAAATTCGAGTTCCCTGCGACGTCTCGAAGAGTGTTTTAAAGAGTAAATATTGAATCTTTGAATGAAATTACCTCAATCAAGGTACCTATTATGTCACTAGACCTTTTTAATGTATAAAGATTGAATATTTGTAAGGAACTACGAGTTTTGAGTTAAAGTTATTTGAGTTCCCTTTGACGTCACGAAGCGTGTTTTAATGAGTAAAGATTGAATCTTTGAACGAAATTATCTCAATCAATGTACCTATTATGTCAGTAGACCTTTTTAACGTATAAAGATGGAATCTTTGAAAAAAATGAGAGTATTGAGTTTAACTTATTCGAGTTACCTATGAAGTCGCGAAGAGTGTTTTAATGACCAAAGATTGAATCTTCAAATGAAAATTCCTCAATACAGGAACCAATTATGCTACTAGATCTTTTTTATGTATAAAGATTGAATCTTAGAAAGAAAATTAGAGTTTTGAGTAGAACTTACTCGAGTTCCTTTTGACATCCCGAAGAGTGTTTTAATGAATAAAGATTGAATCTTTGAATGAAATTACCTCAATCGAGGTACCTATTAAGTCACTAGAAATTTTTATTGTATAAAGATTGAATCTTTGAAAAGAAATGAGAGTTTTGAGTGAAAGTTAATCGAGTTCCCTTTGACGTCACGAAGAGTGTTTTAATGAGTAAAGATTGAATCTTTGAATGAAATTACCTCAATTAAGATACCTATTCTACCACTAGACCTTTGTAATGTATAAAGATTGAATCTTTGAAAGAAAATGGGTGTTTTGAGTTTAACTTATTCGAGTTACCTATGAAATTGCGAAGAGTGTTTTAATGACTGAAGATTGAATCTTTGAATGAAAAATACCACAATAAAGGTACCAATTCTGTTACTAGACCTTTCCAATGTATAAAGATTGAATCTTTGAAAGAAAATGAGATTTTTGAGTTAAAGTTATTCGAGTTCCCTGTAATGTCCCGAAAAGTGTTTTAATGAGTAAAGATTGAATCATTGAATGGAATTACCTCAATTAAGGTAGCTATTACATCACTAGACCTTTTTAATTTATAAAGATTGACGTTTTGAAAAGAAATGAGTGTTTCGAGTTAAAGTTATTCAAGTTCCCTTTGACGTCATGAAGAGTGTTTTAATGAGTAAAGATTGAATCTTTGAATGAAATTACCTCAATCAAGGTACCTATTCTGTCACTAAACCTTTTTAATGTATAAAGATTGAATCTTTGAAAGAACATGAGAGTTTTGAGTTCAACTTATTCGAGCTACCTATGAAGTTGCGAAGAGTGTTTTAATGACTAAAGATTGAATCTTTGAATGAAAATACCTCAATAAAGGTACTTATATTGTTAGTAGACCTTTTTTTATGTATAAAGACTGTATCTTTGAAAGAAAATGAGAGTTTTGAATTAAACTTATTCACGTTCCCTGTAACGTCCCAAAGAGTGTTTTAATGAGTAAATATTGAATCTTTGAATGTAATTACCTCAATCAAGGTAGCTATTATGTCACTAGACCTTGTTAATGTACAAAGATTGGATCTTGGAAAGAAAGTGAGAGTTTTGAGTTTAACTTATTCGAGTTACCTATGAAGTCGCGAAGAGTGTTTTAATGAATAAAGATTGAATCTTTGAATGAAAACACCTCAATAAAGGTACCTATTATGTTACTAGACCTTTTTAATGTCTAAAGATGGAATCTTTGGAATAAAATGATAGTTCTGAGTTCAACTTATTCGATCTACCTATGAAGTCGTGAACAGTGTTTTGATGACTAAATAATAAATCTTTGAATGAAAATACCTTAGTAAAGGTATCTATTATGTTACAAGACCTTTTTAATGTATAAAGATTGAATCTTGGAAAGAAAATGACTCTTTTGAGTTAAACTTATTCGAGTTCCCTATGACATCCCGAAGAGTATTTCAACGAGTAAAGATTGAATCTGTGATTGAAATTACTTGAATCAAGGGACTTATTTTTATCCCCGGACCTTTTATCTATAACGATTGAATCTTTAAAAAGAAATGAGCGTTATGAGTTAAACCTATCCGAGTTCCCTATGACGTCCCGAATAGTGTTTTAACGCGTAAGGACTGAATCTTTGTATGAAATTACCTCAATAGAGGTACTTATTATGTCACTAGACCTTTTTAATGCATAAAGGTTAAATCTTTGAAAGAAAATGAGAGTTTTGAGTTAAACATATTCGAGTTCCCTGCGACGTCTCGAAGAGTGTTTTAAAGAGTAAATATTGAATCTTTGAATGAAATTACCTCAATCAAGGTACCTATTATGTCACTAGACCTTTTTAATGTATAAAGATTGACTATTTGTAAGGAACTACGAGTTTTGAGTTAAAGTTATTTGAGTTCCCTTTGACGTCACGAAGCGTGTTTTAATGAGTAAAGATTTAATCTTTGAACGAAATTATCTCAATCAATGTACCTATTATGTCAGTAGACATTTCTAACGTATAAAGATGGAATCTTTGAAAAAAATGAGAGTATTGAGTTTAACATATTCGAGTTACCTATGAAGTCGCGAAGAGTGTTTTAATGACCAAAGATTAAATCTTCAAATGAAAATTCCTCAATACAGGAACCTATTATGTTACTAGATCTTTTTGATGTATAAAGATTGAATCTTTGAAAGAAAATTAGAGTTTTGAGTTAAACTTACTCGAGTTCCTTTTGACATCCCGAAGAGTGTTTTAATGAATAAAGATTGAATCTTTGAATGAAATTACCTCAATCGAGGTACCTATTAAGTCACTAGAAATTTTTATTGTATAAAGATTGAATCTTCGAAAAGAAATGAGAGTTTTGAGTTAAAGTTATTCGAGTTCCCTTTGACATCACGAAGAGTGTTTTAATGAGTATAGATTGAATCTTTGAATGAAATTACCTCAATCAAGGTACCTATTCTGCCACTAGACCTTTGTAATGTATAAAGATTGAATCTTTGAAAGAAAATGAGTGTTTTGAGTTTAACTTATTCGAGTTACCTATGAAATCGCGAAGACTGTTTTAATGACTGAAGATTGAATCTTTGAATGAAAAATACCACAATAAAGGTACTTATTTTGTTAGTAGACCTTTTTAATGTATAAAGACTGTATCTTTGAAAGAAAACGAGAGTTTTGAGTTAAACTTATTTGAGTTCCCTGTAACGTCCCAAAGAGTGTTTTAATGAGTAAATATTGAATCTTTGAATGTAATTACCTCAATCAAGGTAGCTATTATGTCACTAGACCTTTTTAATGTACATAGATTGAATCTTGCAAAGAAAGTGAGAGTTTTGAGTTTCACTTATTCGAGTTACCTATTAAGTCGCGAAAAGTGTTTTAATGAATAAAGACTGAATCTTTGAATGAACACACCTCAATAAAGGTACCTATTATGTTACTAGACCTTTTTAAATCGCGAAGAGTGTTTTAATGACTGAAGATTGAATCTTTGAATGAAAAATACCACAATAAAGGTATCAATTCTGTTACTAGAGCTTTCCAATGTATAAAGATTGAATCTTTGAAAGAAAATTAGAGTTTTGAGTTAAACTTATTCGAGTTCCTTTTGACATCCCGAAGAGTGTTTTAATGAATAAAGATTGAATCTTTGAATGAAATTACCTCAATCGAGGTACCTATTAAGTCACTAGAAATTTTTGTTGTATAAAGATTGAATCTTTGAAAAGAAATGAGAGTTTTGAGTTAAAGTTATTTGAGTTCCCTCTGACGTCACGAAGAGTGTTTTGATGAGTAAAGATTGAATCTTTGAATGAAATTACCTCAATCAAGGTACCTATTCTACCACTAGACCTTTGTAATGTATAAAGATTGAATATTTGAAAGAAAATGAGTGTTTTGAGTTTAACTTATTCAAGCTATCTATGAAATCGCGAAGAGTGTTTTAATGACTAAAGATTGAATCTTTGAATGAAAATACCTCAATAAAGGTATTTATTTTGTTAGTAGACCTTTTTATTATATAAAGACTGTATCTTTGAAAGAAAATGAGAGTTTTGAGTTAAACTTTTTCACGTTCCCTGTAACGTCCCAAAGAGTGTTTTAATGAGTAAATATTGAATCTTTGAATGTAATTACCTCAATCAAGGTAGCTATTATGTCACTAGACCTTTTAATGTACAAAGATTGGATCTTGGAAAGAAAGTGAGAGTTTTGAGTTTAACTTATTCGAGTTACCTATGAAGTCGCGAAGAGTGTTTTAATGAATAAACATTGAATCTTTGAAAGAAAACACCTCAATAAAGGTACCTATTATGTTACTAGACCTTTTTAATGTCTAAAGATTGAATCTTTGGAATAAAATGATAGTTCTGAGTTCAACTTATTCGATTTACCTATGAAATCGTGAACAGTGTTTTAATGACTAAATAATGAATCTTTGAATGAAAATACCTTAGTAAAGGTACCTATTATGTTACAAGACCTTTTTAATGTATAAAGATTGAATCTTGGAAAGAAAATGACTGTTTTGAGTTAAACTTATTCGAGTTCCCTATGACATCCCGAAGAGTATTTCAACGAGTAAAGATTGAATCTTTGATTGAAATTAATTGAATCAAGGGATTTATTTTTGTCCCTGGACCTTTTATATATAACGATTGAATCTTTAAAAAGAAATGAGCGTTATGAGTGAAACCTATCCGAGTTACCTATGACGTCCCGAATAGTGTTTTAACGCGTAAGGACTGAATCTTTGTATGAAATTACCTCAATAGAGGTACTTATTATGTCACTAGACCTTTTTAATGCATAAAGGTTAAGTCTTTGAAAGAAAATGAGAGTTTTGAGTTAAATATATTCGAGTTCCCGGCGACGTCTCGAAGAGTGTTTTAAAGAGTAAATATTGAATGTTTGAATGAAATTACCTCAATCAAGGTACCTATTATGTCACTAGACCTTTTTAATGTATAAAGATTGAATATTTGTAAAGAACTACGAGTTTTGAGTTAAAGTTATTTGAGTTCCCTTTGACGTCACGAAGCGTGTTTTAATGAGTAAAGATTGAATCTTTGAACGAAATTATCTCAATCAATGTACCTATTATGTCAGTAGACCTTTTTAACGTATAAAGATGGAATCTTTGAAAAAAATGAGAGTATTGAGTTTAGCTTATTCGAGTTACCTATGAAGTCGCGAAGAGTGTTTTAATGACCAAAGACTGAATCTTCAAATGAAAATTCCTCAATACAGGAACCTATTATGTTACTAGATCTTTTTGATGTATAAAGATTGAATCTTTGAAAGAAAATTAGAGTTTTGAGTTAAACTTATTCGAGTTCCCTTTGAAATCCCGAAGAGTGTTTTAATGAATAAAGATTGAATCTTTGAATGAAATTACCTCAATCGAGCTACCTATTAAGTCACTAGAAATTTTTATTGTATAAAGATTGAATCTTTGAAAAGAAATGAGAGTTTTGAGCTAAAGTTATTCGAGTTCCCTCTGACGTCACGAAGAGTGTTTTAATGAGTAAAGATTGAATCTTTGAATGAAATTACCTCAATCAAGGTACCTATTCTACCACTAGACCTTTGTAATGTATAAAGATTTAATCTTTGAAAGAAAATGAGTGTTTTGAGTTTAACTTATTCGAGTTACCTATGAAATCGTGAAAAGTGTTTTAATGACTGAAGATTGAATCTTTGAATGAAAAATACCACAATAAAGGTACCAATTCTATTACTAGACCTTTCCAATGTAACATCCCGAAGAGTGTTTTAATGAGTAAAGATTGAATCATTGAATGAAATTCCCTCAATTCAGGTAGCTATTACATCACTAGACCTTTTTAATTTATAAAGATTGACGTTTTGAAAAGAAATGAGTGTTTCGAGTTAAAGTTATTCAAGTTTCCTTTGACGTCACGAAGAGTGTTTTAATGAGTAAAGATTGAATCTTTGAATGAAATTACCTCAATCAAGGTACCTATTCTGTCACTAAACCTTTTTAACGTATAAAGATTGAATCTTTGAAAGAACATGAGAGTTTTGAGTTCAACTTATTCGAGCTACCTATGAAGTTGCGAAGAGTGTTTTAATGACTAAAGATTGAATCTTTGAATGAAAATACCTCAATAAAGGTACTTATTTTGTTAGTAGACCTTTTTAATGTATAAAGACTGTATCTTTGTAAGAAAATGAGAGTTTTGAGTTAAACTTATTCACGTTCCCTGTAACGTCCCAAAGAGTGTTTTAATGAGTAAATATTGAATCTTTGAATGTAATTACCTCAATCAAGGTAGCTATTATGTCACTAGAATTTTTTAATGTACAAAGATTGGATCTTGGAAAGAAAGTGAGAGTTTTGAGTTTAACTTATTCGAGTTACCTATGAAGTCGCGAAGAGTGTTTTAATAAATAAAGATTGAATCTTTGAATGAAAACACCTCAATAAAGGTACCTATTATGTTACTAGACCTTTTTAATGTCTAAAGATTGAATCTTTGGAATAAAATGATAATTCTGAGTTCAACTTATTCGATTTACCTATGAAGTCGTGAACAGTGTTTTAATGACTAAATAATGAATCTTTGAATGAAAATACCTTAGTAAAGGTACCTATTATGTTACAAGACCTTTTTAATATATAAAGATTGAATCTTGGAAAGAAAATGACTGTTCTGAGTTAAACTTATTCGAGTTCCCTATGACATCCCGAAGAGTATTTCAACGAGTAAAGATTGAATCTTTGATTGAAATTACTTGAATCAAGGGACTTATTTTTGTCCCTGGACCTTTTATATATAACGATTTAATCTTTAAAAAGAAATGAGCGTTATGAGTTAAACCTATCCGAGTTCCCTATGACGTCCCGAATAGTGTTTTAACGTGTAAGGACTGAATCTTTGTATGAAATTACCTCAATAGGTACCTATTATGTTACAAGACCTTTTTAATGCATAAAGGTTAAATCTTTGAAAGAAAATGAGAGTTTTGAGTTAAACATATTCGAGTTCCCTGCAACGTCTCGAAGAGTGTTTTAAAGAGTAAATATTGAATCTTTGAATGAAATTACCTCAATCAAGGTACCTATTATGTCACTAGACATTTTTAATGTATAAAGATTGAATATTTTTAAAGAACTACGAGTTTTGAGTTAAAGTTATTTGAGTTCCCTTTGACGTCACGAAGCGTGTTTTAATGAGTAAAGATTGAATCTTTGAACGAAATTATCTCAATCAATGTACCTATTATGTCAGTAGACCTTTTTAACGTATAAAGATGGAATCTTTGAAAAAAATGAGAGTATTGAGTTTAACTTATTCGAGTTACCAATGAAGTCGCGAAAAGTGTTTTAATAACCAAAGATTGAATCTTCAAATGAAAATTCCTCAATACAGGAACCTATTATGTTACTAGATCTTTTTGATGTATAAAGATTGAATCTTTGAAAGAAAATTAGAGTTTTGAGTTAAACTTATTCGAGTTCCTTTTGACATCCCGAAGAGTGTTTTAATGAATAAAGATTGAATCTTTGAATGAAATTACCTCAATCGAGGTACCTATTAAGTCACTAGGAATTTTTGATGTATAAAGATTGAATCTTTCAAAAGAAATGAGAGTTTTGAGTTAAAGTTATTTGAGTTCCCTTTGACGTCTCGAAGAGTGTTTTAATGAGTAAAGATTGAATATTTGAATGAAATTACCTCAATCAAGGTACCTATTCTACCACTAGACCTTTGAAATGTATAAAGATTTTATCTTTGAAAGAAAATGAATGTTTTGAGTTTAACTTATTCGAGTTACCTATGAAATCGCGAAGAGTGTTTTAATGACTGAAGATTGAATCTTTGAATGAAAAATACCACAATAAAGGTACCAATTCTGTTACTAGACCTTTCCAATGTATAAAGATTGAATCTTTGAAAGAAAATGAGATTTTTGAGTAAAACATATTCGAGTTCCCTATAACGTCCCGAAGAGTGTTTTAATGAGTAAAGATTGAATCATTGAATGAAATTACCTCAATCAAGGTAGCTATTAAATCGCTAGACCTTTTTAATTTATAAAGATTGACGTTTTGAAAAGAAATGAGTGTTTCGAGTTAAAGTTATTCAAGTTCCCTTTGACGTCACGAAGAGTGTTTTAATGAGTAAAGATTGAATCTTTGAATGAAATTACCTCAATCAAGGTACCTATTCTGTCACTAAACCTTTTTAATGTATAAAGATTGAATCTTTGAAAGAACATGAGAGTTTTGAGTTCAACTTATTCGAGCTACCTATGAAGTTGCGAAGAGTGTTTTAATGACTAAAGATTGAATCTTTGAATGAAAATACCTCAATAAAGGTACTTATTTTGTTAGTAGGCCTTTTTAATGTATAAAGACTGTATCTTTGAAAGAAAATGAGAGTTTTGAGTTAAACTTATTCACGTTCCCTGTAACGTCCCAAAGAGTGTTTTAATGAGTAAATATTGAATCTTTGAATGTAATTACCTCAATCAAGGTAGCTATTATGTCACTAGACCTTTTTAATGTACAAAGATTGGATCTTGGAAAGAAAGTGAGAGTTTTGAGTTTAACTTATTCGAGTTACCTATGAAGTCGCGAAGAGTGATTTAATGAATAAAGATTGAATCTTTGAATGAAAATACCTCAATAAAGGTACCTATTATGTTACTAGACCTTTTTAATGTCTAAAGATTGAATCTTTGGAATAAAATGATAGTTCTGAGTTCAACTTATTCGATTTACCTATGAAGTCGTGAACAGCGTTTTAATGACTAAATAATGAATCTTTGAATGAAAATACCTTAGTAAAGGTACCTATTATGTTACAAGACCTTTTTAATATATAAAGATGGAATCTTGGAAAGAAAATGACTGTTTTGAGTTAAACTTATTCGAGTTCCCAATGACATCCCGAAGAGTATTTCAACGAGTAAAGATTGAATCTTTGATTGAAAATAGTTGAATCAAGGGACTTATTTTTGTGCCTGGACCTTTTATATATAAAGATTGAATCTTTAAAAAGAAATGAGCGTTATGAGTTAAACCTATCCGAGTTCCCTATGACGTCCCGAATAGTGTTTTAACACGTAAGGACTGAATCTTTGTATGAAATTACCCCAATAGAGGTACTTATTATGTCACTAGACCTTTTTATTGCATAAAGGTTAAATCTTTGAAAGAAAATGAGAGTTTTGAGTTAAACATATTCGAGTTCCCTGCGACGTCTCGAAGAGTGTTTTAAAGAGTAAATATTAAATCTTTGAATGAAATTACCTCAATCAAGGTACCTAGTATGTCACTAGACCTTTTTAATGTATAAAGATTGAATATTTGTAAAGAACTACGAGTTTTGAGTTAAAGTTATTTGAGTTCCCTTTGACGTCACGAAGCGTGTTTTAATGAGTAAAGATTGAATCTTTGAACGAAATTATCTCAATCAATGTACCTATTATGTCAGTAGACCTTTTTAACGTATAAAGATGGAATCTTTGAAAAAAATGAGAGTATTGAGTTTAACTTATTCGAGTTACCTATGAAGTCGCGAAGAGTGTTTTAATGACCAAAGATTGAATCTTCAAATGAAAATTCCTCAATAGAAGAACCTATTATGTTACTAGATCTTTTTGATGTATAAAGATTGAATCTTGGAAAGAAAATTAGAGTTTTGAGTTAAACTTATTCGAGTTCCTTTTGACATCCCGAAGAGTGTTTTAATGAATAAAGATTGAATCTTTGAATGAAATTACCTCAATCGAGGTACCTATTAAGTCACTAGAAATTTTTATTGTATAAAGATTGAATCTTTGGAAAGAAATGAGAGTTTTGAGTTAAAGTTATACGAGTTCCCTTTGACGTCACGAAGAGTGTTTTAATGAGTAAAGATTGAATCTTTGAATGAAATTACCTTAATCAAGGTACCTATTCTACCACTAGACCTTTCTAATGTATAAAGATTGAATCTTTGAAAGAAAATGAGTGTTTTGAGTTTAACTTATTCGAGTTACCTATGAAATCGCGAATAGTGTTTTAATGACTGAAGATTGAATCTTTGAATGAAAAATACCACAATAAAGGTACCAATTCTGTTATTAGACCTTTCCAATGTATAAAGATTGAATCTTTGAAAGAAAATGAGGTTTTTGAGTAAAACTTATTCGAGTTCCCTGTAACGTCCCGAAGAGTGTTTTAATGAGTAAAGATTGAATCATTGAATGAAATTACCTCAATCAAGGTAGCTATTACATCACTAGATTGACGTTTTGAAAAGAAATGAGTGTTTCGAGTTAAAGTTGTTCAAGTTCCCTTTGACGTCACGAAGAGTGTTTTAATGAGTAAAGATTGAATCTTTGAATCAAATTACCTCAATCAAGGTACCTATTCTATCACTAAACCTTTTTAATGTATAAAGATTGAATCTTTGAAAGAACATGAGAGTTTTGAGTTCAACTTATTCGAGCTACCTATGAAGTTTCGAAGAGTGTTTTAATGACTAAAGATTGAATCTTTGAATGAAAATACCTCAATAAAGGTACTTATTTTGTTTGTCGACCTTTTTAATGTATAAAGACTGTATATTTGAAAGAAAATGAGAGTTTTGAGTTAAAATTATTCACGTTCCCTGTAACGTCCCAAAGAGTGTTTTAATGAGTAAGTATTGAATCTTTGAATGTATTTACCTCAATCAAGGTAGCTATTATGTGACTAGACCTTTTTAATGTACAAAGATTGGATCTTGGAAAGAAAGTGAGAGTTTTGAGTTTAACTTATTCGAGTTACCTATGAAGTCGCGAAGAGTGTTTTAATGAATAAAGATTGAATCTTTGAATGAAAACACCTCAATAAAGGTACCTATTATGTTACTAGACCTTTTTAATGTCTAAAGATTGAATCTTTGGAATAAAATGATAGTTCTGAGTTCAACTTATTCAATTTACCTATGAAGTCGTGAACTGTATTTTAATGACTAAATAATGAATCTTTGAATGAAAATACCTTAGTAAAGGTACCTATTATGTTACAAGACCTTTTTAATGTATAAAGATTGAATTTTGGAAAGAAAATGACTGTTTTGAGTTAAACTTATTCGAGTTCCCTATGACATCCCGAAGAGTATTTCAACGAGTAAAGATTGAATCTTTGATTGAAATTACTTGAATCAAGGGACTTATTTTTGTCCCTGGACCTTTTATATATAACGATTGAATCTTTAAAAAGAAATGAGCGTTATGAGTTAAACCTATCCGAGTTCCCTATGATGTCCCGAATAGTGTTTTAACGCGTAAGGACTGAATCTTTGTATGAAATTACCTCAATAGAGGTACTTATTATGTCACTAGACCTTTTTAATGCAAAAAGGTTAAATCTTTGAAAGAAAATGAGAGTTTTGAGTTAAACATATTCGAGTTCCCAGCGACGTCTCGAAGAGTGTTTTAAAGAGTAAATATTGAATCTTTGAATGAAATTACCTCAATCAAGGTACCTATTATGTCACTAGACCTTTTTAATGTATAAAGATTGAATATTTGTAAAGAACTACGAGTTTTGAGTTAAAGTTATTTGAGTTCCCTTTGACGTCACGAAGCGTGTTTTAATGAGTAAAGATTGAATCTTTGAACGAAATTATCTCAATCAATGTACCTATTATGTCAGTAGACCTTTTTAACGTATAAAGATGGAATCTTTCAAAAAAATGAGAGTATTGAGTTTAACTTATTCGAGTTACCTATGAAGTCGCGAAGAGTGTTTTAATGACCAAAGATTGAATCTTCAAATGAAAATTCCTCAATACAGGAACCTATTATGGTACTAGATCTTTTTGATGTATAAAGATTCAATCTTTGAAAGAAAATTAGAGTTTTGAGTTAAACTTATTCGAGTTCCTTTTGACATCCCGAAGAGTGTTTTAATGAATAAAGATTGAATCTTTGAATGTAATTACCTCAATCGAGTTACCTATTAAGTCACTAGAAATTATTATTGTATAAAGATTGAATCTTTGAAAAGATATGAGAGTTTTCAGTTAAAGTTATTCAAGTTCCCTCTGACGTAACGAAGAGTGTTTTAATGAGTAAAGATTGAATCTTTGAATGAAATTACCTCAATCAAGGTACTTATTCTACCACTAGACCTTTGTAAAGTATAAAGATTGAATCTTTGAAAGAAAATGAGTGTTTTGAGTTTAACTTATTCGTGTTACCTATGAAATCGCGAAGAGTGTTTTAATGACTGAAGATTGAATCTTTGAATGAAAAATACCACAATAAAGGTACCAATTCTGTTACTAGACCTTTCCAATGTAACGTCCCGAAGAGTGTTTTAATGAGTAAAGATTGAATCATTGAATGAAATTACCTCAATTAAGGTAGCTATTACATCACTAGACCTTTTTAATTTATAAAGATTGACGTTTTGAAAAGAAATGAGTTTTTCGAGTTAAAGTTATTCAAGTTCCCTTTGACGTCACGAAGAGTGTTTTAATGAGTAAAGATTGAATCTTTGAATGAAATTATCTCAATCAAGGTACCTATTCTGTCACTAAACCTTTTTAACGTATAAAGATTGAGTCTTTGAAAGAACATGAGAGTTTTGAGTTCAACTTATTCGAGCTACCTGTGAAGTTGCGAAGAGTGTTTTAATGACTAAAGATTGAATCTTTGAATGAAAATACCTCAATAAAGGTACTTATTTTGTTAGTAGGCCTTTTTAATGTATAAAGACTGTATCTTTGAAAGAAAATGAGAGTTTTGAGTTAAACTTATTCACATTCCCTGTAACGTCCCAAGGAGTGTTTTAATGAGTAAATATTGAATCTTTGAATGTAATTACCTCAATCAAGGTAGCTATTATGTCACTAGACCTTTTTAATGTACAAAGATTGGATCTTGGAAAGAAAGTGAGAGTTTTGAGTTTAACTTATTCGAGTTACCTATGAAGTCGCGAAGAGTGTTTTAATGAATAAAGATTGAATCTTTGAATGAAAACACCTCAATAAAGGTACCTATTATGTTACTAGACCTTTTTAATATCTAAAGATTGAATCTTTGGAATAAAATGATAGTTCTGAGTTCAACTTATTCGATTTACCTATGAAGTCGTGAACAGTGTTTTAATGACTAAATAATGAATCTTTTAATGAAAATACCTTAGTAAAGGTACCTATTATGTTACAAGACCTTTTTAATGTATAAAGATTGAATCTTGGAAAGAAAATGACTGTTTTGAGTTAAACTTATTCGAGTTCCCCATGACATCCCGAAGAGTATTTGAACGAGTATAGATTGAATCTTTGATTGAAATTACTTGAATCAAGGGACTTATTTTTGTCCCTGGACCTTTTATATATAACGATTGAATCTTTAAAAAGAAATGAGCGTTATGAGTTAAACCTATCCGAGTTCCCTATGACGTCCCGAATAGTGTTTTAACGCGTAAGGACTGAATCTTTGTATGAAATTACCTCAATAGAGGTACTTATTATGTCACTAGACCTTTTTAATGCATAAAGGTTAAATCTTTGAAAGAAAATGAGAGTTTTGAGTTAAACATATTCGAGTTCCCTGCGACGTCTCGAATAGTGTTTTAAAGAGTAAATATTGAATCTTTGAATGAAATTACCTCAATCAAGGTACCTATTATGTCACTAGACCTTTTTAATGTATAAAGATTGAATATTTGTAAAGAACTACGAGTTTTGAGTTAAAGTTATTTGAGTTCCCTTTGACGTTACGAAGCGTGTTTTAATGAGTAAAGATTGAATCTTTGAACGAAATTATCTCAATCAATGTACCTATTATGTCAGTAGAACTTTTTAACGTATAAAGATGGAATCTTTCAAAAAAATGAGAGTATTGAGTTTAACTTATTCGAGTTACCTATGATGTCGCGAAGAGTTTTTTAATGACCAAAGATTGAATCTTCAAATGAAAATTCCTCAATACAGGAACCTATTATGTTACTAGATCTTTTTGATGTATAAAGATTGAATCTTTGAAAGAAAATTAGAGTTTTGAGTTAAACTTATTCGAGTTCCTTTTGACTTCCCGAAGAGTGTTTTAATGAATAAAGATTGAATCTTTGAATGAAATTACCTCAATCGAGGTACCTATTAAGTCACTAGAAATTTTTATTGTATAAAGATTGAATCTTTGAAAAGAAATGAGAGTTTTGAGTTAAAGTTATTCGAGTTCCCTTTGACGTCACGAAAAGTGTTTTAATGAGTAAAGATTGAATCTTTGAATGAAATTACCTCAATCAAGGTACCTATTCTACTACTAGACCTTTGCAATGTATAAAGATTGAATCTTTGAAAGAAAATGAGTGTTTTGAGTTTCGAGTTACCTATGAAATCGCGAAGAGTGTTTTAATGACTGAAGATTGAATCTTTGAATGAAAAATACCACACTAAAGGTACCAATTCTGTTACAAGACCTTTCCAACGTATAAAGATTGAATCTTTGAAAGAAAATGAGATTTTTGAGTTAAACTTATTCGAGTTCCCTATAACGTTCCGAAGAGTGTTTTAATGAGTAAAGATTGAATCATTGAATGAAATTACCTCAATCAATGTAGCTATTACATCACTAGACCTTTTTAATTTATAAAGATTGACGTTTTGATAGGAAATGAGTGTTTCGAGTTAAAGTTATTCAAGTTCCCTTTGACGTCACGAAGAGTGTTTTAATGAGTAAAGATTGAATCTTTGAATGAAATTACCTCAATCAAGGTACCTATTTTGTCACTAAACCTTTTTAATGTATAAAGATTGAATCTTTGAAAGAACCTGAGAGTTTTGAGTTCAACTTATTCGAGCTACCTACGAAGTTGCGAAGAGTGTTTTAATGACTAAAGATTGAATCTTTGAATGAAAATACCCCAATAAAGGTACTTATTTTGTTAGTAGACCTTTTTAATGTATAAAGACTGTATCTTTGAAAAAAAATGAGAGTTTTGAGTTAAACTTATTCACGTTCCCTGTAACGTCCCAAAGAGTGTTTTAATGAGTAAATATTGAATCTTTGAATGTAATTACCTCAATCAAGGTAGCTATTATGTCACTAGACCTTTTTAATGTACAAAGATTGGATCTTGGAAAGAAAGTGAGAGTTTTGAGTTTAACTTATTCGAGTTACCTATGAAGTCGCAAAGAGTGTTTTAATGAATAAAGATTTAATCTTTGAATGAAAACACCTCAATAAAGGTACCTATTATGTTACTAGACCTTTTTAATGTCTAAAGATTGAATCTTTGGAATAAAATGATAGTTCTGAGTTCAACTTATTCAATTTACCTATGAAGTCGTGAAAAGCGTTTAAATGACTAAATAATGAATCTTTGAATGAAAATACCTTAGTAAAGGTACCTATTATGTTGCAAGACCTTTTTAATGTATAAAGATGGAATCTTGGAAAGAAAATGACTGTTTTGAGTTAAACTTATTCGAGTTCCCTATGACATCCCGAAGAGTATTTCAACGAGTAAAGATTGAATCTTTGATTGAAATTACTTGAATCAAGGGACTTATTTTCGTCCCTGGACCTTTTATATATAAAGATTGAATCTTTAAAAAGAAATGAGCGTTATTAGTTAAACCTATCCGAGTTCCCTATGACGTCCTGAATAGTGTTTTAACGCGTAAGGACTGAATCTTTGTATGAAATTACCCCAATAGAGGTACTTATTATGTCACTAGACCTTTTTAATGCATAAAGGTTAAATCTTTGAAAGAAAATGAGAGCTTTGAGTTAAACATATTCGAGTTCCCTGCGACGTCTCGAAGAGTGTTTTAAAGAGTAAATATTGAATCTTTGAAAGAAATTACCTCAATCAAGGTACCTAGTATGTCACTAGACCTTTTTAATGTATAAAGATTGAATATTTGTAAAGAACTACGAGTTTTGAGTTAAAGTTATTTGAGTTCCCTTTGACGTCACGAAGCGTGTTTTAATGAGTAAAGATTGAATCTTTGAATGAAATTATCTCAATCAATGTACCTATTATGTCAGTAGACCTTTTTAACGTATAAAGATGGAATCTTTGAAAAAAATGAGAGTATTGAGTTTAACTTATTCGAGTTACCTATGAAGTCGCGAAGAGTGTTTTAATGACCAAAGATTGAATCTTCAAATGAAAATTCCTCAATACAGGAACCTATTATGTTACTAGATCTTTTTGATGTATAAAGATTGAATCTTGGAAAGAAAATTAGAGTTTTGAGTTAAACTTATTCGAGTTCCTTTTGACATCCCGAAGAGTGTTTTAATGAATAAAGATTGAATCTTTGAATGAAATTCCCTCAATCGAGGTACCTATTAAGTCACTAGAAATTTTTATTGTATAAAGATTGAATCTTTGGAAAGAAATGAGAGTTTTGAGTTAAAGTTATACGAGTTCCCTTTGACGTCACGAAGAGTGTTTTAATGAGTAAAGATTGAATCTTTGAATGAAATTACCTCAATCAAGGTACCTATTCTACCACTAGACCTTTGTAATGTATAAAGATTGAATCTTTGAAAGAAAATGAGTGTTTTGAGTTTAACTTATTCGAGTAACCTATGAAATCGCGAAGAGTGTTTTAATGACTGAAGATTGAATCTTTGAATGAAAAATACCACAATAAAGGTACCAATTCTGTTACTAGACCTTTCCAATGTATAAAGATTGAATCTTTGAAAGAAAATGAGATTTTTGAGTTAAACTTATTCGAGTTCCCTGTAACGTCCCGAAGAGTGTTTTAATGAGTAATGATTGAATCATTGAATGAAATTACCTCAATCAAGGTAGCTATTACATCACTAGACCTTTTTAATTTATAAAGATTGACGTTTTGAAAAGAAATGAGTGTTTCGAGTTAAAGTTATTCAAGTTCCCTTTGACGTCACGAAGAGTGTTTTAATGAGTAAAGATTGAATCTTTGAATGAAATTACCTCAATCAAGGTACCTATTCTGTCACTAAACCTTTTTAATGTATAAAGATTGAATCTTTGAAATAACATGAGAGTTTTGAGTTCAACTTATTCGAGCTACCTATGAAGTTGCGAAGAGTGTTTTAATGACTAAAGATTGAATCTTTGAATGAAAATACCTCAATAAAGGTACTTATTTTGTTAGTTTACCTTTTTAATGTATAAAGACTGTATCTTTGAAAGAAAATGAGAGTTTTGAGTTAAACTTATTCACGTTCCCTGTAACGTCCCTAAGAGTGTTTTAATGAGTAAGTATTGAATCTTTGAATGTAATTACGTCAATCAAGGTAGCTATTATGTGACTAGACCTTTTTAATGTACAAAGATTGGATCTTGGAAAGAAAGTGAGAGTTTTGAGTTTAACTTATTCGAGTTACCTATGAAGTCGCGAAGAGTGTTTTAATGAATAAAGATTGAATCTTTGAATGAAAACACCTCAATAAAGGTACCTATTATGTTACTAGACCTTTTTAATGTCTAAAGATTGAATCTTTGGAATAAAATGATAGTTCTGAGTTCAACTTATTCACTTTACCTATGAAGTCGTGAACTGTATTTTAATGACTAAATAATGAATCTTTGAATGAAAATACCTTAGTAAAGGTACCTATTATGTTACAAGACCTTTTTAATGTATAAAGATTGAATTTTGGAAACAAAATGACTGTTTTGAGTTAAACTTATTCGAGTTCCCTATGACATCCCGAAGAGTATTTCAACGAGTAAAGATTGAATCTTTGATTGAAATTACTTCAATCAAGGGACTTATTTTTGTCCCTGGACCTTTTATATATAACGATTGAATCTTTAAAAAGAAATGAGCGTTATGAGTTAAACCTATCCGAGTTCCCTATGATGTCCCGAATAGTGTTTTAACGCATAAGGACTGAATCTTTGTATGAAATTACCTCAATAGAGGTACATATTATGTCACTAGACCTTTTTAATGCAAAAAGGTTAAATCTTTGAAAGAAAATGAGAGTTTTGAGTTAAACATATTCGAGTTCCCAGCGACGTCTCAAAGAGTGTTTTAAAGAGTAAATATTGAATCTTTGAATGAAATTACCTCAATCAAGGTACCTATTATGTCACTAGACCTTTTTAATGTATAAAGATTGAATATTTGTAAAGAACTACGAGTTTTGAGTTAAAGTTATTTGAGTTCCCTTTGACGTCACGAAGCGTGTTTTAATGAGTAAAGATTGAATCTTTGAACGAAATTATCTCAATCAATGTACCTATTATGTCAGTAGACCTTTTTAACGTATAAAGATGGAATCTTTCAAAAAAATGAGAGTATTGAGTTTAACTTATTCGAGTTACCTATGAAGTCGCGAAGAGTGTTTTAATGACCAAAGATTGAATCTTCAAATGAAAATTCCTCAATACAGGAACCTATTATGGTACTAGATCTTTTTTATGTATAAAGATTCAATCTTTGAAAGAAAATTAGAGTTTTGAGTTAAACTTATTCGAGTTCCTTTTGACATCCCGAAGAGTGTTTTAATGAATAAAGATTGAATCTTTGAATGTAATTACCTCAATCGAGGTACCTATTAAGTCAATAGAAATTATTATTGTATAAAGATTGAATCTTTGAAAAGATATGAGAGTTTTCAGTTAAAGTTATTCAAGTTCCCTCTGACGTCACGAAGAGTGTTTTAATGAGTAAAGATTGAATCTTTGAATGAAATTACCTCAATCAAGGTACCTATTCTACCACTAGACCTTTGTAAAGTATAAAGATTGAATCTTTGAAAGAAAATGAGTGTTTTGAGTTTAACTTATTCGAGTTACCTATGAAATCGCGAAGAGTGTTTTAATGACTGAAGATTGAATCTTTGAATGAAAAATACCACAATAAAGGTACCAATTCTGTTACTAGACCTTTCCAATGTAACGTCCCGAAGAGTGTTTTAATGAGTAAAGATTGAATCATTGAATGAAATTACCTCAATTAAGGTAGCTATTACATCACTAGACCTTTTTAATTTATAAAGATTGACGTTTTGAAAAGAAATGAGTTTTTCGAGTTAAAGTTATTCAAGTTCCCTTTGACGTCACGAAGAGTGTTTTAATGAGTAAAGATTGAATCTTTGAATGAAATTATCTCAATCAAGGTACCTATTCTGTCACTAAACCTTTTTAACGTATAAAGATTGAGTCTTTGAAAGAACATGAGAGTTTTGAGTTCAACTTATTCGAGCTACCTGTGAAGTTGCGAAGAGTGTTTTAATGACTAAAGATTGAATCTTTGAATGAAAATACCTCAATAAAGGTACTTATTTTGTTAGTAGGCCTTTTTAATGTATAAAGACTGTATCTTTGAAAGAAAATGAGAGTTTTGAGTTAAACTTATTCACGTTCCCTGTAACGTCCCAAGGAGTGTTTTAATGAGTAAATATTGAATCTTTGAATGTAATTACCTCAATCAAGGTAGCTATTATGTCACTAGACCTTTTTAATGTACAAAGATTGGATCTTGGAAAGAAAGTGAGAGTTTTGAGTTTAACTTATTCGAGTTACCTATGAAGTCGCGAAGAGTGTTTTAATGAATAAAGATTGAATCTTTGAATGAAAACACCTCAATAAAGGTACCTATTATGTTACTAGACCTTTTTAATATCTAAAGATTGAATCTTTGGAATAAAATGATAGTTCTGAGTTCAACTTATTCGATTTACCTATGAAGTCGTGAACAGTGTTTTAATGACTAAATAATGAATCTTTGAATGAAAATACCTTAGTAAAGGTACCTATTATGTTACAAGACCTTTTTAATGTATAAAGATTGAATCTTGGAAAGAAAATGACTGTTTTGAGTTAAACTTATTCGAGTTCCCCATGACATCCCGAAGAGTATTTGAACGAGTAAAGATTGAATTTTTGATTGAAATTACTTGAATCAAGGGACTTATTTTTGTCCCTGGACCTTTTATATATAACGATTGAATCTTTAAAAAGAAATGAGCGTTATGAGTTAAACCTATCCGAGTTCCCTATGACGTCCCGAATAGTGTTTTTACGCGTAAGGACTGAATCTTTGTATGAAATTACCTCAATAGAGGTACTTATTATGTCACTAGACCTTTTTAATGCATAAAGGTTAAATCTTTGAAAGAAAATGAGAGTTTTGAGTTAAACATATTCGAGTTCCCTGCGACGTCTCGAAGAGTGTTTTAAAGAGTAAATATTGAATCTTTGAATGAAATTACCTCAATCAAGGTACCTATTATGTCACTAGACCTTTTTAATGTATAAAGATTGAATATTTGTAAAGAACTACGAGTTTTGAGTTAAAGTTATTTGAGTTCCCTTTGACGTTACGAAGCGTGTTTTAATGAGTAAAGATTGAATCTTTGAACGAAATTATCTCAATCAATGTACCTATTATGTCAGTAGAACTTTTTAACGTATAAAGATGGAATCTTTCAAAAAAATGAGAGTATTGAGTTTAACTTATTCGAGTTACCTATGATGTCGCGAAGAGTGTTTTAATGACCAAAGATTGAATCTTCAAATGAAAATTCCTCAATACAGGAACCTATTATGTTACTAGATCTTTTTGATGTATAAAGATTGAATCTTTGAAAGAAAATTAGAGTTTTGAGTTAAACTTATTCGAGTTCCTTTTGACTTCCCGAAGAGTGTTTTAATGAATAAAGATTGAATCTTTGAATGAAATTACCTCAATCGAGGTACCTATTAAGTCACTAGAAATTTTTATTGTATAAAGATTGAATCTTTGAAAAGAAATGAGAGTTTTGAGTTAAAGTTATTCGAGTTCCCTTTGACGTCACGAAAAGTGTTTTAATGAGTAAAGATTGAATCTTTGAATGAAATTACCTCAATCAAGGTACCTATTCTACTACTAGACCTTTGCAATGTATAAAGATTGAATCTTTGAAAGAAAATGAGTGTTTTGAGTTTCGAGTTACCTATGAAATCGCGAAGAGTGTTTTAATGACTGAAGATTGAATCTTTGAATAAAAAATACCACAATAAAGGTACCAATTCTGTTACAAGACCTTTCCAATGTATAAAGATTGAATCTTTGAAAGAAAATGAGATTTTTGAGTTAAACTTATTCGAGTTCCCTGTAACGTTCCGAAGAGTGTTTTAATGAGTAAAGATTGAATCATTGAATGAAATTACCTCAATCAATGTAGCTATTATTTTTCTGGACCTTTTTAATTTATAAAGATTGACGTTTTGATAGGAAATGAGTGTTTCGAGTTAAAGTTATTCAAGTTCCCTTTGACATCACGAAGAGTGTTTTAATGAGTAAAGATTGAATCTTTGAATGAAATTACCTCAATCAAGGTACCTATTCTGTCACTAAACCTTTTTAATGTATAAAGATTGAATCTTTGAAAGAACCTGAGAGTTTTGAGTTCAACTTATTCGAGCTACCTATGAAGTTGCGAAGAGTGTTTTAATGACTAAAGATTGAATCTTTGAATGAAAATACCCCAATAAAGGTACTTATTTTGTTAGTAGACCTTTTTAATGTATAAAGACTGTATCTTTGAAAAAAAATGAGAGTTTTGAGTTAAACTTATTCACGTTCCCTGTAACGTCCCAAAGAGTGTTTTAATGAGTAAATATTGAATCTTTGAATGTAATTACCACAATCAAGGTAGCTATTATGTCACTAGACCTTTTTAATGTACAAAGATTGGATCTTGGAAAGAAAGTGAGAGTTTTGAGTTTAACTTATTCGAGTTACCTATGAAGTCGCAAAGAGTGTTTTAATGAATAAAGATTGAATCTTTGAATGAAAACACCTCAATAAAGGTACCTATTATGTTACTAGACCTTTTTAATGTCTAAAGATTGAATCTTTGGAATAAAATGATAGTTCTGAGTTCAACTTATTCGATTTACCTATGAAGTCGTGAAAAGCGTTTTAATGACTAAATAATGAATCTTTGAATGAAAATACCTTAGTAAAGGTACCTATTATGTTGCAAGACCTTTTTAATGTATAAAGATGGAATCTTGGAAAGAAAATGACTGTTTTGAGTTAAACTTATTCGAGTTCCCTATGACATCCCGAAGAGTATTTCAACGAGTAAAGATTGAATCTTTGATTGAAATTACTTGAATCAAGTGACTTATTTTTGTCCCTGGACCTTTTATACATAAAGATTGAATCTTTAAAAAGAAATGAGCGTTATTAGTTAAACCTATCCGAGTTCCCTATGACGTCCCGAATAGTGTTTTAACGCGTAAGGACTGAATCTTTGTATGAAATTACCCCAATAGAGGTACTTATTATGTCACTAGACCTTTTTAATGCATAAAGGTTAAATCTTTGAAAGAAAATGAGAGTTTTGAGTTAAACATATTCGAGTTCCCTGCGACGTCTCAAAGAGTGTTTTAAAGAGTAAATATTGAATCTTTGAAAGAAATTACCTCAATCAAGGTACCTAGTATGTCACTAGACCTTTTTAATGTATAAAGATTGAATATTTGTAAAGAACTACGAGTTTTGAGTTAAAGTTATTTGAGTTCCCTTTGACGTCACGAAGCGTGTTTTAATGAGTAAAGATTGAATCTTTGAACGAAATTATCTCAATCAATGTACCTATTATGTCAGTAGACCTTTTTAACGTATAAAGATGGAATCTTTGAAAAAAATGAGAGTATTGAGTTTAACTTATTCGAGTTACCTATGAAGTCGCGAAGAGTGTTTTAATGACCAAAGATTGAATCTTCAAATGAAAATTCCTCAATACAGGAACCTATTATGTTACTAGATCTTTTTGATGTATAAAGATTGAATCTTGGAAAGAAAATTAGAGTTTTGAGTTAAACTTATTCGAGTTCCTTTTGACATCCCGAAGAGTGTTTTAATGAATAAAGATTGAATCTTTGAATGAAATTCCCTCAATCGAGGTACCTATTAAGTCACTAGAAATTTTTATTGTATAAAGATTGAATCTTTGGAAAGAAATGAGAGTTTTGAGTTAAAGTTATACGAGTTCCCTTTGACGTCACGAAGAGTGTTTTAATGAGTAAAGATTGAATCTTTGAATGAAATTACCTCAATCAAGGTACCTATTCTACCACTAGACCTTTGTAATGTATAAAGATTGAATCTTTGAAAGAAAATGAGTGTTTTGAGTTTAACTTATTCGAGTAACCTATGAAATCGCGAAGAGTGTTTTAATTACTGAAGATTGAATCTTTGAATGAAAAATACCACAATAAAGGTACCAATTCTGTTACTATACCTTTCCAATGTATAAAGATTGAATCTTTGAAAGAAAATGAGATTTTTGAGTTAAACTTATTCGAGTTCCCTGTAACGTCCCGAAGAGTGTTTTAATGAGTAAAGATTGAATCATTGAATGAAATTACCTCAATCAAGGTAGCTATTACATCACTAGACCTTTTTAATTTATAAAGATTGACGTTTTGAAAATAAATGAGTGTTTCGAGTTAAAGTTATTCAAGTTCCCTTTGACGTCACGAAGAGTGTTTTAATGAGTAAAGATTGAATCTTTGAATGAAATTACCTCAATCAAGGTACCTATTCTGTCACTAAACCTTTTTAATGTATAAAGATTGAATCTTTGAAAGAACATGAGAGTTTTGAGTTCAACTTATTCGAGCTACCTATGAAGTTGCGAAGAGTGTTTTAATGACTAAAGATTGAATCTTTGAATGAAAATACCTCAATAAAGGTACTTATTTTGTTAGTTTACCTTTTTAATGTATAAAGACTGTATCTTTGAAAGAAAATGAGAGTTTTGAGTTAAACTTATTCACGTTCCCTGTAACGTCCCTAAGAGTGTTTTAATGAGTAAGTATTGAATCTTTGAATGTAATTACCTCAATCAAGGTAGCTATTATGTGACTAGACCTTTTTAATGTACAAAGATTGGATCTTGGAAAGAAAGTGAGAGTTTTGAGTTTAACTTATTCGAGTTACCTATGAAGTCGCGAAGAGTGTTTTAATGAATAAAGATTGAATCTTTGAATGAAAACACCTCAATAAAGGTACCTATTATGTTACTAGACCTTTTTAATGTCTAAAGATTGAATCTTTGGAATAAAATGATAGTTCTGAGTTTAACTTATTCGATTTACCTATGAAGTCGTGAACAGTGTTTTAATGACTAAATAATGAATCTTTGAATGAAAATACCTTAGTAAAGGTACCTATTATGTTACAAGACCTTTTTAATGTATAAAGATTGAATCTTGGAAAGAAAATGACTGTTTTGAGTTAAACTTATTCGAGTTCCCTATGACATCCCGAAGAGTATTTCAACGAGTAAAGATTGAATCTTTGATTGAAATTACTTGAATCAAGGGACTTATTTTTGTCCCTGGACCTTTTATATATAACGATTGAATCTTTAAAAAGAAATGAGCGTTATGAGTTAAACCTATCCGAGTTCCCTATGACGTCCCGAATACTGTTTTAACGCGTAAGGACTGAATCTTTGTATGAAATTACCTCAATAGAGGTACTTATTATGTCACTAGACCTTTTTAATGCATAAAGGTTAAATCTTTGAAAGAAAATGAGAGTTTTGAGTTAAACATATTCGGGTTCCCTGCGACGTCTCGAAGTGTGTTTTAAAGAGTAAATATTGAATCTTTGATTGAAATTACCTCAATCAAGGTACCTATTATGTCACTAGACCTTTTTAATGTATAAAGATTGAATATTTGTAAAGAACTACAAGTTTTGAGTTAAAGTTATTTGAGTTCCCTTTGACGTCACGAAGCGTGTTTTAATGAGTAAAGATTGAATCTTTGAACGAAATTATCTCAATCAATGTACCTATTATGTCAGTAGACCTTTTTAACGTATAAAGATGGAATCTTTGAAAAAAATGAGAGTAGTGAGTTTAACTTATTCGAGTTACCTATGAAGTCGCGAAGAGTGTTTTTATGACCAAAGATTGAATCTTCAAATGAAAATTCCTCAATATAGGAACCTATTCTGTTATTAGATCTTTTTGATGTATAAAGATTGAATCTTTGAAAGAAAATTAGAGTTTTGAGTTAAACTTATTCGAGCTCCTTTTGACATCCCGAAGAGTGTTTTAATGAATAAAGATTGAATCTTTGAATGAAATTACCTCAATCGAGGTACCTATTAAGTCCCTAGAAATTTTTATTGTATAAAGATTGAATCTTTGAAAAGAAATGAGAGTTTTGAGTTAAAGTTATTCGAGTTCCCTTTGACGTCACGAAGAGTGTTTTAATGAGTAAAGATTGAATCTTTGAATGAAATTACCTCAATCAAGGTACCTATTCTACCACTAGACCTTTGTAATGTATAAAGATTGAATCTTTGAAAGAAAATGAGTGTTTTGAGTCTAACTTATTCGAGTTACCTATGAAATCGCGAAGAGTGTTTTAATGACTGAAGATTGAATCTTTGAATGAAAAATACCACAATAAAGGTACCAATTCTGTTACTAGACCTTTCCAATGTATAAAGATTGAATCTTTAAAAGAAAATGAGATTTTTGAGTTAAACTTATTCGAGTTCTCTGTAACGTCCCGAAGAGTGTTTTAATGAGTAAAGATTGAATCATTGAGTGAAATTATCTCAATCAAGGTAGCTATTACAACACTAGACCTTTTTAATTTATAAAGATTGACGTTTTGAAAAGAAATGAGTGTTTCGAGTTAAAGTTATTTAAGTTCCCTTTGACGTCACGAATAGTGTTTTAATGAGTAAAGATTGAATCTTTGAATGAAATTACCTCAATCAAGGTACCTATTCTGTCACTAAACCTTTTTAATGTATATAGATTGAATCTTTGAAAGAACAAGGGAGTTTTGAGTTCAACTTATTCGAGCTACCTATGAAGTTGCGAAGAGTGTTTTAATGACTAAAGATTGAATCTTTGAATGAAAATACCTCAATAAAGGTACTTATTTTGTTAGTAGACCTTTTTAATGTATAAAGACTGTAACTTTGAAAGAAAATGAGAGTTCTGAGTTAAACTTATTCACGTTCCCTGTAACGTCCCAAAGAGTGTTTTAATGAGTAAGTATTGAATCTTTGAATGTAATTACCTCAATCAAGGTAGCTATTATGTCACTAGACCTTTTTAATGTATAAAGATTGAATCTTGGAAAGAAAGTGAGAGTTTTGAGTTTAACTTATTCGAGTTACCTATAAAGTCGCGAAAAATGTTTTAATGAATAAAGATTGAATCTTTGAATGAAAACACCTCAATAAAGGTACCTATTATGTTACTAGACCTTTTTAATGTCTAAAGATTGAATCTTTGGAATAAAATGATAGTTCTGAGTTCAACTTATTCGATTTACCTATGAAGTCGTGAACAGTGTTTTAATGACTAAATAATGAATCTTTGAATGAAAATACCTTAGTAAAGGTACCTATTATGTTACAAGACCTTTTTAATGTATAAAGATTGAATCTTGGAAAGAAAATGACTGTTTTGAGTTAAACCTATTCGAGTTCCCTATGACATCCCGAAGAGTATTTCAACGAGTAAAGATTGAATCTTTGATTGAAATTACTTGAATCAAGGGACTTATTTTTGTCCCTGGACCTTTTATATATAAAGATTGAATCTTTAAAAACAAATGAGCGTTATGAGTTAAACCTATCCGAGTTCCCTATGACGTCCCGAATAGTGTTTTAATGTGTAAGGACTGAATCTTTGTGTGAAATTACCTCAATAGAGGTACTTATTATGTCCCTAGACCTTTTTAATGCATAAAGGTTAAATCTTTGAAAGAAAATGAGAGTTTTGAGTTAAACATATTCGAGTTCCCTGCGACGTCTCGAAGAGTGTTTTAAAGAGTAAATATTGAATCTTTGAATGAAATTACCTCAATCAAGGTACCTATTATGTCACTAGACCTTTGTAATGTATAAAAATTGAATATTTGTAAAGAACGACGAATTTGAGTTAAAGTTATTTGAGTTCCCTTTGACGTCACGAAGCGTGTTTTAATGAGTAAAGATTGAATCTTTGAACGAAATTATCTCAATCAATGTACCTATTATGTCAGTAGACCTTTTTAACGTATAAAGATGGAATCTTTGAAAAAAATGAGAGTATTGAGTTTAACTTATTCGAGTTACTTATGAAGTCGCGAAGAGTGTTTTAATGACCAAAGAATGAATCTTCAAATGAAAATTCGTCAATACAGGAACCTATTATGTTACTAGATCTTTTTGATGTATAAAGATTGAATCTTTGAAAGAAATAATTAGAGTTTTGAGTTAAACATATTCGAGTTCCTTTTGACATCCCGAAGAGTGTTTTAATGAATAAAGATTGAATCTTTGAATGAAATTACCTCAATCGAGATACCTATTAAGTCACTAGAAATTTTTATTGTATAAAGATTGAATCTTTGAAAAGAAATGAGAGTTTTGAGTTAAAGTTATTCGAGTTCGCTTTGACGTCACGAAGAGTGTTTTAATGAGTAAAGATTGAATCTTTGAATGAAATTACCTCAATCAAGGTACCTATTCTACCCCTAGACCTTTGTAATGTATAAAGATTGAATCTTTGAAAGAAAATGAGTGTTTTGAGTTTAACTTATTCGAGTTACCTATGAAATCGCGAAGAGTGTTTTAATGACTGAAGATTGAACCTTTGAATGAAAAATACCACAATAAAGGTACCAATTCTGTTACTAGACCTTTCCAATGTATAAAGATTGAATCTTTGAAAGAAAATGAGATTTTTGAGTTAAACTTATTCGAGTTCCCTGTAACGTCCCGAAGAGTGTTTTAATGAGTAAAGATTGAATCATTGAATGAAATTACCTCAATCAAGGTAGCTATTACATCACTAGACCTTTTTAATTTATAAAGATTGACGTTTTGAAAAGAAATGAGTGTTTCGAGTTAAAGTTATTCAAGTTCCCTTTGACGTCACGAAGAGTGTTTTAATGAGTAAAGATTGAATCTTTGAATGAAATTACCTCAATCAAGGTACCTATTTTGTCACTAAACCTTTTTAGTGTATATAGATTGAATCTTTGAAAGAACATGAGAGTTTTGAGTTCAACTTATTCGAGCTACCTATGAAGTTGCGAAGAGTGTTTTAATGACTAAAGATTGAATCTTTGAATGAAAATACCTCAATAAAGGTACTTATTTTGTTAGTAGACCTTTTTAATGTATAAAGACTGTAACTTTGAAAGAAAATGAGAGTTCTGAGTTAAACTTATTCACGTTCCCTGTAACGTCCCAAAGAGTGTTTTAATGAGTAAGTATTGAATCTTTGAATGTAATTACCTCAATCAAGGTAGCTATTATGTCACTAGACCTTTTTAATGTATAAAGATTGAATCTTCGAAAGAAAGTGAGAGTTTTGAGTTTAACTTATTCGAGTTACCTATGAAGTCGCGAAAAATGTTTTAATGAATAAAGATAGAATCTTTGAATGAAAACACCTCAATAAAGGTACCTATTATGTTACTAGACCTTTTTAATGTCTAAAGATTGAATCTTTGGAATAAAATGATAGTTCTGAGTTCAACTTATTCGATTTACCTATGAAGTCGTGAACAGTGTTTTAATGACTAAATAATGAATCTTTGAATGAAAATACCTTAGTAAAGGTACCTATTATGTTACAAGACCTTTTTAATGTATAAAGATTGAATCTTGGAAAGAAAATGACTGTTTTGAGTTAAACCTATTCGAGTTCCCTATGACATCCCGAAGATTATTTCAACGAGTAAAGATTGAATCTTTGATTGAAATTACTTGAATCAAGGGACTTATTTTTGTCCCTGGACCTTTTATATATAAAGATTGAATCTTTAAAAACAAATGAGCGTTATGAGTTAAACCTATCCGAGTTCCCTATGACGTCCCGAATAGTGTTTTAATGTGTAAGGACTGAATCTTTGTATGAATATTACCTCAATAGAGGTACTTATTATGTCCCTAGACCTTTTTAATGCATAAAGGTTAAATCTTTGAAAGAAAATGAGAGTTTTGAGTTAAACATATTCGAGTTCCCTGCGACGTCTCGAAGAGTGTTTTAAAGAGTAAATATTGAATCTTTGAATGAAATTACCTCAATCAAGGTACCTATTATGTCACTAGACCTTTGTAATGTATAAAAATTGAATATTTGTAAAGAACTACGAATTTGAGTTAAAGTTATTTGAGTTCCCTTTGACGTCACGAAGCGTGTTTTAATGAGTAAAGATTGAATCTTTGAACGAAATTATCTCAATCAATGTACCTATTATGTCAGTAGACCTTTTTAACGTATAAAGATGGAATCTTTGAAAAAAATGAGAGTATTGAGTTTAACTTATTCGAGTTACTTATGAAGTCACGAAGAGTGTTTTAATGACCAAAGATTGAATCTTCAAATGAAAATTCCTCAATACAGGAACCTATTATGTTACTAGATCTTTTTGATGTATAAAGATTGAATCTTTGAAAGAAAATTAGAGTTTTGAGTTAAACTTATTCGAGTTCCTTTTGACATCCCGAAGAGTGTTTTAATGAATAAAGATTGAATCTTTGAATGAAATTACCTCAATCGAGATACCTATTAAGTCACCAGAAATTTTTATTGTATAAAGATTGAATCTTTGAAAAGAAATGAGAGTTTTGAGTTAAAGTTATTCGAGTTCGCTTTGACGTCACGAAGAGTGTTTTAATGAGTAAAGATGGAATCTTTGAATGAAATTACCTCAATCAAGGTACCTATTCTACCCCTAGACCTTTGTAATGTATAAAGATAGAATCTTTGAAAGAAAATGAGTGTTTTGAGTTTAACTTATTCGAGTTACCTATGAAATCGCGAAGAGTGTTTTAATGACTGAAGATTGAACCTTTGAATGAAAAATACCACAATAAAGGTACCAATTCTGTTACTAGACCTTTCCAATGTATACAGATTGAATCTTTGAAAGAAAATGAGATTTTTGAGTTAAACTTATTCGAGTTCCCTGTAACGTCCCGAAGAGTGTTTTAATGAGTAAAGATTGAATTATTGAAGGAAATTACCTCAATCAAGGTAGCTATTACATCACTAGACCTTTTTAATTTATAAAGATTGATGTTTTGAAAAGAAATGAGTGTTTCGAGTTAAAGTTATTCAAGTTCCCTTTGACGTCACGAAGAGTGTTTTAATGAGTAAAGATTGAATCTTTGAATGAAATTACCTCAATCAAGGTACCTATTCTGTCATTAAACCTTTTTAATGTATAAAGATTGAATCTTTGAAAGAACATGAGAGTTTTGAGTTCAACTTATTCGAGCTACCTATGAAGTTGCGAAGAGTGTTTTAATGACTAAAGATTGAATCTTTGAATGAAAATACCTCAATAAAGGTACTTATTTTGTTAGTAGACCTTTTTAATGTATAAAGACTGTATCTTTGAAAGAAAATGAGAGTTTTGAGTTAAACTTATTCACGTTCCCTGTAACGTCCCAAAGAGTGTTTTAATGAGTAAATATTGAATCTTTGAATGTAATTACCTCAATCAAGGTAGCTATTATGTCACTAGACCTTTTTAATGAACAAAGATTGGATCTTGGAAAGAAAGTGAGAGTTTTGAGTTTAACTTATTCGAGTTACCTATGAAGTCGCGAAGAGTGTTTTAAAGAATAAAGATTGAATCTTTGAATGAAAACTCCTCAATAAAGGTACCTATTATGTTACTAGACCTTTTTAATGTCTGAAGATTGAATCTTTGGAATAAAATGATAGTTCTGAGTTCAACTTATTCGATTTACCTATGAAGTCGTGAACAATGTTTTAATGACTGAATAATGAATCTTTGAATGAAAATACCTTAGTAAAGGTACCTATTATGTTAGAAGACCTTTTTAATGTATAAAGATTGAATCTTGGAAAGAAAATGACTATTTTGAGTTAAACTTATTCGAGTTCCCTATGACATCCCGAAGAGTATTTCAACGAGTAAAGATTGAATCTTTGATTGAAATTACTTGAATCAAGGGACTTATTTTTGTCCCTGGACCTTTTATATATAACGATTGAATCTTTAAAAAGAAATGAGCGTTATGAGTTAAACCTATCCGAGTTCCCTATGACGTCCCGAATAGTGTTTTAACGCGTAAGGACTGAATCTTTGTATGAAATTACCTCAATAGAGGTACTTATTATGTCACTAGACCTTTTTAATGCATAAAGGTTAAATCTTTGAAAGAAAATGAGAGTTTTGAGTTAAACATATTCGAGTTCCCTGCGACGTCTCGAAGAGTGTTTTAAAGAGTAAATATTGAATCGTTGATTGAATTTACCTCAATCAAGGTACCTATTATGTCACTAGACCTTTCTAATGTATAAAGATTGAATATTTGTAAAGAACTACGAGTTTTGAGTTAAAGTTATTTGAGTTCCCTCTGACGTCACGAAGCGTGTTTTAATGAGTAAAGATTGAATCTTTGAACGAAATTATCTCAATCAATGTACCTATTATGTCAGTAGACCTTTTTAACGTATAAAGATGGAATCTTTGAAAAAAATGAGAGTATTGAGTTTAACTTATTCGAGTTACCTATGAAGTCGCGAAGAGTGTTTTTATGACCAAAGATTGAATCTTCAAATGAAAATTCCTCAATACAGGAACCTATTATGTTACTAGATCTTTTTGATGTATAAAGATTGAATCTTTGAAAGAAAATTAGAGTTTTGAGTTAAACTTATTCGAGCTCCTTTTGACATCCCGAAGAGTGTTTTAATGAATAAAGATTGAATCTTTGAATGAAATTACCTCAATCGAGGTACCTATTAAGTCACTAAAAATTTTTATTGTATAAAGATTGAATCTTTGAAAAAAAATGAGAGTTTTGAGTTAAAGTTCTTCGAGTTCCCTTTGACGTCACGAAGAGTGTTTTAATGAGTAAAGATTGAATCTTTGAATGAAATTACCTCAATCAAGGTACCTATTCTACCACTAGACCTTTGTAATGTATAAAGATTGAATCTTTGAAAGAAAATGAGTGTTTTGAGTTTAACTTATTCGAGTTACCTATGAAATCGCGAAGAGTGTTTTAATGACTGAAGATTGAATCTTTGAATGAAAAATACCACAATAAAGGTACCAATTCTGTTACTAAACCTTTCCAATGTATAAAGATTGAATCTTTGAAAGAAAATGAGATTTTTGAGTTAAACTTATTCGAGTTCTCTGTAACGTCCCGAAGAGTGTTTTAATGAGTAAAGATTGAATCATTGAATGAAATTACCTCAATCAAGGTAGCTATTATAACACTAGACCTTTTTAATTTATAAAGATTGACGTTTTGAAAAGAAATGAGTGTTTCTAGTTAAAGTTATTCAAGTTCCCTTTGACGTCACGAAGAGTGTTTTAATGAGTAAAGATTGAATCTTTGAATGAAATTACCTCAATCAAGGTACCTATTCTGTCACTAAACCTTTTTAATGTATAAAGATTGAATCTTTAAAAGAACATGAGAGTTTTGAGTTCAACTTATTCGAGCTACCTATGAAGTTGCGAAGAGTGTTTTAATGACTAAAGATTGAATCTTTGAATGAAAATACCTCAATAAAGGTACTTATTTTGTTAGTAGACCTTTTTAATGTATAAAGACTGTATCTTCGAAAGAAAATGAGAGTTTTGAGTTAAACTTATTCACGTTCCCTGGAACGTCCCAAAGAGTGTTTTAATGAGTAAGTATTGAATCTTTGAATGTAATTACCTCAATCAAGGTAGCTATTATGTCACTAGACCTTTTTAATGTATAAAGATTGAATCTTGGAAAGAAAGTGAGAGTTTTGAGTTTAACTTATTCGAGTTACCTATAAAGTCGCGAAAAGTGTTTTAATGAATAATGATTGAATCTTTGAATGAAAACACCTCAATAAAGGTACCTATTATGTTACTAGACTTTTTTAATGTCTAAAGATTGAATCTTTGGAATAAAATGATAATTCTGAGTTCAACTTATTCGATTTACCTATGAAGTCGTGAACAGTGTTTTTATGACTAAATAAAGAATCTTTGAATGAAAATACCTTAGTAAAGGTACCTATTATGTTACAAGACCTTTTTAATGTATAAAGATTGAATCTTGGAAAGAAAATGAGTTTTTGAGTTAAACTTATTCGAGTTCCCTATGACATCCCGAAGAGTATTTCAACGAGTAAAGATTGAATCTTTGATTGAAATTACTTGAATCAAGGGACTTATTTTTGTCCCTGGACCTTTTATATATAAAGATTGAATCTTTAAAAACAAATGAGCGTTATGAGTTAAACCTATCCGAGTTCCCTATGACGTCCCGAATAGTGTTTTAACGCGTAAGGACTGAATCTTTGTATGAAATTACCTCAATAGAGGTACTTATTATGTCACTAGACCTTTTTAATGCATAAAGGTTAAATCTTTGAAAGAAAATTAGAGTTTTGAGTTAAGCATATTCGAGTTTCCTACGACGTCTCGAAGAGTGTTTTAAAGAGTAAATATTGAATCTTTGAATGAAATTACCTCAATCAAGGTACCTATTATGTCACTAGACCTTTTTAATGTATAAAGATTGAATATTTGTAAAGAACTACGAGGTTTGAGTTAAAGTTATTTGAGTTCCCTTTGACGTCACGAAGCGTGTTTTAATGAGTAAAGATTGAATCTTTGAACGAAATTATCTCAATCAATGTACCTATTATGTCAGTAGACCTTTTTAACGTATAAAGATGGAATCTTTGAAAAAAATGAGAGTATTGAGTTTAACTTATTCGAGTTACCTAGGAAGTCGCGAAGAGTGTTTTAATGACCAAAGATTGAATCTTCAAATCAAAATTCGTCAATACAGGAACCTATTATGTTACTAGATCTTTTTGATGTATAAAGATTGAATCTTTGAAAGAAAATTAGAGTTTTGAGTTAAACTTATTCGAGTTCCTTTGACATCCCGAAGAGTGTTTTAATGAATAAAGATTGAATCTTTGATTGAAATTACCTCAATCGAGATACCTATTAAGTCACTAGAAATTTTTATTGTATAAAGATTGAATCTTTGAAAAGAAATGAGAGTTTTGAGTTAAAGTTATTCGAGTTCGCTTTGACGTCACGAAGAGTGTTTTAATGAGTAAAGATTGAATCTTTGAATGAAATTACCTTAATCAATGTACCTATTCTACCCCTAGACCTTTGTAATGTATAAAGATTGAATCTTTGAAAGAAAATGAGTGTTTTGAGTTTAACTTATTCGAGTTACCTATGAAATCGCGAAGAGTGTTTTAATGACTGAAGATTGAACCTTTGAACGAAAAATACCACAATAAAGGTACCAATTCTGTTACTAGACCTTTCCAATGTATAAAGATTGAATCTTTGAAAGAAAATGAGATTTTTGAGTTAAACTTATTCGAGTTCCCTGTAACGTCCCGAAGAGTGTTTTAATGAGTAAAGATTGAATCATTGAATGAAATTACCTCAATCAAGGTAGCTATTACATCACGAGACCTTTTTAATTTATAAAGATTGACGTTTGGAAAAGAAATGAGTGTTTCGAGTTAAAGTTATTTAAGTTCCCTTTGACGTCACGAAGAGTGTTTTAATGAGTAAAGATTGAATCTTTGAATGAAATTACCTCAATCAAGGTACCTATTCTGTCACTAAACCTTTTTAATGTATAAAGATTGAATCTTTGAAAGAACATGAGAGTTTTGAGTTCAACTTATTCGAGCTACCTTTGAAGTTTCGAAGAGTGTTTTAATGACTAAAGATTGAATGTTTGAATGAAAATACCTCAATAAAGGTACTTATTTTGTTAGTAGACCTTTTTAATGTATAAAGACTGTATCTTTGAAAGAAAATGAGAGTTTTGAGTTAAACTTATTCACGTTCCCTGTAACGTTCCAAAGAGTGTTTTAATGAGTAAATATTGAATCTTTAAATTTAATTACCTCAATCAAGGTAGCTATTATGTCACTAGACCTTTTTAATGTACAAAGATTGGATCTTGGAAAGAAAGTGAGAGTTTTGAGTTTAACTTAATCGAGTTACCTATGAAGTCGCGAAGAGTGTTTTAATGAATAAAGATTGAATCTTTGAATGAAAACACCTCAATAAAGGTACCTATTATGTTACTAGACCTTTTTAATGTCTAAAGATTGAATCTTTGGAATAAAATGATAGTTCTGAGTTCAACTTATTCGATTTACCTATGAAGTCGTGAACAGTGTTTTAATGACTAAATAATGAATCTTTGAATGAAAATACCTTAGTAAAGGTACCTATTATGTTACAAGACCTTTTTAATGTATAAAGATTGAATCTTGGAAAGAAAATGACTGTTTTGAGTTAAACTTATTCGAGTTCCCTATGACATCCCGAAGAGTATTTCAACGAGTAAAGATTGAATCTTTGATTGAAATTACTTGAATTAAGGGACTTATTTTTGTCCCTGGACCTTTTATATATAACGATTGAATCTTTAAAAAGAAATGAGCGTTATGAGTTAAACCTATCCGAGTTCCCTATGACGTCCCGAATAGTGTTTTAACGCATAAGGACTGAATGTTTGTATGAAATTACCTAAATAGAGGTACTTATTATGTCACTAGACCTTTTTAATGCATAAAGGTTAAATCTTTGAAAGAAAATGAGAGTTTTGAGTTAAACAAATTCGAGTTCCCTGCGACGTCCCGAAAAGTGTTTTAAAGAGTAAATATTAAATCTTTGAATGAAATTACCTCAATCAAGGTACCTATTATGTCACTAGAGCTTTTTAATGTATAAAGATTGAATATTTGTAAAGAACTACGAGTTTTGAGTTAAAGTTATTTGAGTTCCCTTTGACGTCACGAAGCGTGTTTTAATGAGTAAAGATTGAATCTTTGAACGAAATTATCTCAATCAATGTACCTATTATGTTAGTAGACCTTTTTAACGTATAAAGATGGAATCTTTGAAAAAAATGAGAGTATTCAGTTTAACTTATTCGAGTTACCTATGAAGTCGCGAAGTGTGTTTTAATGACCAAAGATTGAATCTTCAAATGAAAATTCCTCAATACAGGAACGTATTATGTTACTAGATCTTTTTGACGTATAAAGATTGAATCTTTGAAAGAAAATTAGAGTTTTTAGTTAAACTTATTCGAGTTCCTTTTGACATCCCGAAGAGTGTTTTAATGAATAAAGATTGAATCTTTGAATGAAATTACCTCAATCAAGGTACCTATTAAGTCACTAGAAATTTTTATTGTATAAAGATTGAATCTTTGAAAATAAATGAGAGTTTTGAGTTAAAGTTATTCGAGTTCCCTTTGACGTCCCGAAGAGTGTTTTAATGAGTAAAGATTGAATCTTTGAATGAAATTACCTCAATCAAGGTACCTATTCTACCACTAGACCTTTGTAATGTATAAAGATTGAATCTTTGAAAGAAAATGAGTGATTTAAGTTTAACTTATTTGAGTTACCTATGAAATCGCGAAGAGTGTTTTAATGACTGAAGATTGAATCTTTGAATGAAAAATACCACAATAAAGGTACCAATTCTGATACTAGACCTTTCAAATGTATAAAGATTGAATCTTTGAAAGAAAATGAGATTTTTGAGTTAAACTTATTCGAGTTCCCTGTAACATCCCGAAGAGTGTTTTAATGAGTAAAGAATGAATCATTGAATGAAATTACCTCAATCAAGGTAACTATTACATCACTAGACCTTTTTAATTTATAAAGACTGACGTTTTGAAAAGAAATGAGTGTTTAGAGTTAAAGTTATTCAAGTTCCCTTTGACGTCACGAAGAGTATTTTAATGAGTAAAGATTGAATCTTTGAATGAAATTACCTCAATCAAGGTACCTATTCTGTCACTAAACCTTTTTAATGTATTAAGATTGAATCTTTGAAAGAACATGAGAGTTTTGAGTTCAACTTATTCGAGCTACCTATGAAGTTTCGAAGAGTGTTTTAATGACTAAAGATTGAATCTTTGAATGAAAATACCTCAATAAAGGTACTTATTTTGTTAGTAGACCTTTTTAATGTATAAAGACTGTATCTTTGAAAGAAAATGAGAGTTTTGAGTTAAACTTATTCACGTTCCCTGTAACGTCCCAAAGAGTGTTTTAATGAGTAAATATTGAATCTTTAAATGTAATTACCTCAATCAAGGTAGCTATTATGTCACTAGACCTTTTTAATGTACAAAGATTGGATCTTGGAAAGAAAGTGAGAGTTTTGAATTTAACTTATTCGAGTTACCAATAAAGTCGCGAAGAGTGTTTTAATGAATAAAGATTGAATCTTTGAATGAAAACACCTCAAAAAAGGTACCTATTATGTTACTAGACCTTTTTAATGTCTAAAGATTGAATCTTTGGAAAAAAATGATAGTTCTGAATTCAACTTATTCGATTTACCTATGAAGTCGTGAATAGTGTTTTAATGACTAAATAATGAATCTTTGAATGAAAATACCTTAGTAAAGGTACCTATTATGTTACAAGACCTTTTTAATGTATAAAGATTGAATCTTGGAAAGAAAATGACTGTTTTGAGTTAAACTTATTCGAGTTCCCTATGACATCCCGAAGAGTATTTCAACGAGTAAAGATTGAATCTTTGATTGAAATTACTTGAATCAAGGGACTTATTTTTGTCCCTGGACCTTTTATATTTAACGATTGAATCTTTAAAAAGAAATGTGCGTTATGAGTTAAACCTATCCGAGTTCCCTATGACGTCCCGAATAGTGTTTTAACGCGTAAGGACTGAATCTTTGTATGAAACTACCTCAATAGAGGTACTTATTATGTCACTAGACCTTTTTAATGCATAAAGGTTAAATCTTTGAAAGAAAATGAGAGTTTAAAGAGTAAATATTGAATCTTTGAATGAAATTACCTCAATCAAGGTACCTATTATGTCACTAGACCTTTTTAATGTATCAAGATTCAATATTTGTAAAGAACTACGAGTTTTGAGTTAAAGTTATTTGAGTTCCCTATGACGTCCCGAATAGTGTTTTAACGCGTAAGGACTGAATCTTTGTATGAAATTACCTCAATAGAGGTACTTATTATGTCACTAGACCTTTTTAATGCATAAAGTTTAAATCTTTGAAAGAAAATGAGAGTTTTGAGTTAAACATATTCGAGTTCCCAGCGACGTCTCGTAGAGTGTTTTAAAGAGTAAATTTTGAATCTTTGAATGAAATTACCTCAATCAAGGTACCTATTATGTCACTAGACCTTTTTAATGAATAAAGATTGAATATTTGTAAAGAACTACGAGTTTTGAGTTAAAGTTATTTGAGTTCCCTTTGACGTCACGAAGCGTGTTTTAATGAGTAAAGATTGAATCTTTGAACGAAATTATCTCAATCAATGTACCTATTATGTCAGTAGACCTTTTTAACGTATAAAGATTGAATCTTTGAAAAAAATGAGAGTATTGAGTTTAACTTATTCGAGTTACCTATGAAGTCGCGAAGAGGGTTTATGACCAAAGATTGAATCTTCAAATGAAAATTCCTCAATACATGAACCTATTATGTTACTAGATCTTTTTGATGTATAAAGATTGAATCTTTAAGAGAAAATTAGAGTTTTGAGTTAAACTTATTCGAGTTACTTTTGACATCCCGAAGAGTGTTGTAATGAATAAAGATTGAATCTTTGAATGAAATTACCTCAATCGAGGTACCTATTAAGTCACTAGAAATTTTTATTGTATAAAGATTGAATCTTTGAAAAGAAATGAGAGTTTTGAGTTAAAGTTATTCGAGTTCCCTTTGACGTCACGAAGAGTGTTTTAATGAGTAAAGATTGAATCTTTGAATGAAATTACCTCAATCAAGGTACCTATTCTACCACTAGACCTTTGTAATGTATAAAGATTGAATCTTTGAAAGAAAATGAGTATTTTGAGTTTAACTTATTCGAGTTACCTATGTAATCGCGAAGAGTGTTTTAATGACTGAAGATTGAATCTTTGAATAAAAAATACCACAATAAAGGTACCAATTCTGTTTCTAGACCTTTCCAATGTATAAAGATTGAATCTTTGAAAGAAAATGAGATTTTTGAGTTAAACTTATTCGAGTTTCCTGTAACGTCGCGAAGAGTGTTTTAATGAGTAAAGATTGAATCATTGAATAAAATTACCTCAATCAAGGTAGCTATTACATCACTAGACCTTTTTAATTTATAAAGATTGACGTTTTTAAAAGAAATGACTGTTTCGAGTTAAAGTTATTCAAGTTCCCTTTGACGTCACGAAGAGTGTTTTAATTAGTAAAGATTGAATCTTTGGATGAAATTACCTCAACCAAGGTACCTATTCTGTCACTAAACCTTTTTAATGTATAAAGATTGAATCTTTGAAAGAACATGGGAGTTTTGAGTTCAACTTATTCGAGCTACCTATGAAGTTGCGAAGAGTGTTTTAATGACTAAAGATTGAATCTTTGAATGAAAATACCTCAATAAAGGTACTTATTTTGTTAGGAGACCTTTTTAATGTATAAAGACTGTATCTTTGAAAGAGAATGAGAGTTTTGAGTTAAACTTATTCACGTTCCCTGTAACGTCCCAAAGAGTGTTTTAATAAGTAAGTATTGAATCTTTGAAGGTAATTACCTCAATCAAGGTAGCTATTATGTCACTAGATCTTTTTAATGTACAAAGATTGAATCTTGGAAAGAAAGTGAGAGTTTTGAGTTTAACTTATTCGAGTTACCTATGAAGTCGCGAAGAGTGTTTTATTGAATAAAGATTGAATCTTTGAATGAAAATACCTCAATAAAGGTACCTGTTATGTTACTAGACCTTTTTAATGTCTAAAGATTGAATCTTTGGAAAAAAATGATAGTTCTGAGTTCAACTTATTCGATATACCTATGAAGGTGTGAACAGTGTTTCATTGACTAAATAATGAATCTTTGAATGAAAATACCTTAGTAAAGGTACCTATTATGTTACAAGACCTTTGTAATGTATAAAGATTGAATCTTTGAAAGAAAATGAGTGTTTTGAGTTTAACTTATTCGAGTTACCTATGTAATCGCGAAGAGTGTTTTAATGACTGAAGATTGAATCTTTGAATAAAAAATACCACAATAAAGGTACCAATTCTGTTTCTAGACCTTTCCAATGTATAAAGATTGAATCTTTGAAAGAAAATGAGATTTTTGAGTTAAACTTATTCGAGTTTCCTGTAACGTCCCGAAGAGTGTCTTAATGAGTAAAGATTGAATCATTGAATGAAATTACCTCAATCAAGGTAGCTATTACATCACTAGACCTTTTTAATTTATAAAGATTGACGTTTTGAAAAGAAATGAGTGTTTCGAGTTAAAGTTATTCAAGTTCCCTTTGACGTCACGAAGAGTGTTTTAATGAGTAAAGATTGAATCTTTGAATGAAATTACCTCAATCAAGGTACCTATTCTGTCACTGAACCCTTTTTAATGTATAAAGATTGAATCTTTGAAAGAACATGAGAGTTTTGAGTTCAACTTATTCGAGCTACCTATGAAGTTGCGAAGAGTGTTTTAATGACTAAAGATTGAATCTTTGAATGAAAATACCTCAATAAAGGTACTTATTTTGTTAGTAGACCTTTTTAATGTATAAAGACTGTATCTTTGAAAGAAAATGAGAGTTTTGGGTTAAACTTATTCACGTTCCCTGTAACGTCACAAAGAGTGTTTTAACGAGTAAGTATTGAATCTTTGAATGTACTTACCTCAATCAAGGTAGCTATTATGTCACTAGACTTTTTTAATGTACAAAGATTGAATCGTGGAAAGAAAGTGAGAGTTTTGAGTTTAACTTATTCGAGTTACCTATGAAGTCGCGAAGAGTGTTTTAATGAATAAAGATTGAATCTTTGAATGAAAATACCTCAATAAAGGTACCTATTATGTTACTAGACCTTTTTAAGGTCTAAAGATTGAATCTTTGGAATAAAATGATAGTTCTGAGTTCAACTTATTCGATTTACCTATGAAGTCGTGAACAGTGTTTTAATGACTAAATAATGAATCTTTAAATGAAAATACCTTAATAAAGGTACCTATTATGTTACAAGACCTTTTTAATGTATAAAGATTGAATCTTGGAAAGAAAATGACTGTTTTGAGTTAAACTTATTCGAGTTCCCTATGACATACCGAAGAGTATTTCAACGAGTAAAGATTGAATCTTTGATTGAAATTACTTGAATCAAGGGACTTAATTTTGTCCCTGGACCTTTTATATATAACGATTGAATCTTTAAAAAGAAATGAGCGTTATGAGTTAAACCTATCCGAGTTCCCTATGACGTCCGGAATAGTGTTTTAACGCGTAAGGACTGAATCTTTGTATGAAATTACCTCAATAGAGGTACTTATTATGTCACTAGACCTTTTTAATGCATAAAGTTTAAATCTTTGAAAGAAAATGAGAGTTTTGAGTTAAACATATTCGAGTTCCCAGCGACGTCTCGAAGAGTGTTTTAAAGAGTAAATTTTGAATCTTTGAATGAAATTACCTCAATCAAGGTACCTATTATGTCACTAGACCTTTTTAATGAATAAAGATTGAATATTTGTAAAGAACTACGAGTTTTGAGTTAAAGTTATTTGAGTTCCCTTTGACGTCACGAAGCGTGTTTTAATGAGTAAAGATTGAATCTTTGAACGAAATTATCTCAATCAATGTACCTATTATGTCAGTAGACCTTTTTAACGTATAAAGATTGTAATACCCCGTAATTTTAAAGAATGTATTTAAATTAATTTTGTGTTAGGTTAATTAATTTTATTTATTTGTGCATACTACATTATTATATTATGTTTATTTAATTGTGCATGTAAAGTAATTGTGTATGTTAAAATAGTAAATTTATTCATTTAATTATGCATGTATTATTAATAATAATTTTATTTGTTGGTTATGCTTATATTAATCATTATTAGCTAATTAAAGTATTATATTTGTGTTATATAGTATTATGATGTTATAATGTATTCTTTTGTAATAATAATAATTATATTAGTTTAATAATAATAATAAAAAAATAATAATATAATAATCATATAATAATAAAAGTTTATTAATAATAATATTAGTAATAATAATAATAATAGTTATAATAAATCAATGTAATGATGGAAAATTAAATACTAGGATAGAATTTCATTTACTATGGTAGAATGGTGGATCAAATATCTTGATTAAAGATAGCATTGTCTTAAAGCCATATAGGTAGGAATATGAGAAATGGGTGAGAAGTTATTATAAATTAGATATTTGTAATATTTATATTATATATTTTGTGTATAAATTAACTAGCTTGCCTTAGAAAAAAAAATAAAAGGGAATTAGAAGCAAAGTATAAATTCTAGAGAGCTATTTTATAAGAGTGAAAGGAAAAGAGAAAGAGAAAGAAGCTTGGACCGGTGTAGGCAATTTTACCCGACTACGCGCAGACCGGCGGATTTATTTTAAATCCAAAAAGGCAAGTTATTATCTACTTTTCCCCTTTGAATTAATAAATTAATTGTTTAGCTTATTTTTATGCATAGAGCCAAGGTTTGGAGGTTAATAAATTATTAATTTTATTTTATTAAATTAATGGAATTTTAATTATATAGGATGGTATATATTTATTTAATGTCCTATGAAATTAATAATGGCTAAAAATAATTAAATACGACTTTAGGGATTTTTCTAGAATTTTCTAGATTTTTCCGGGCATTTTCTGCAATTTCCGGCGACCTTCCGGCGAGTTTTCCGGTCGCCGGCAGTGGGGGAGACGACCGGAGTGATCCGGTGCGACGCGGCACACCATAGGAGGGTGTACGCGCGCATCCTGGCCATTAGTGGAGTCTGATTGATCCGGTGCATCGCGGTCCATGATACCGCGGTACACCCGGATCTGAGGGCGTTGGATGGAGGGAAGATAGGGTGAGATGATCCGGTGTGACGCGAGTACGGAATCCGGATGCAGCCAACCAACCAGGAAGTGACACGTCAGCAAGGCACCCTTAGTGCGCGCGTGGCAGCGCGTGCGCGCGCGTGGGAGCGCGTGGCTGATGCCAGACGCGCGTGGAGGCGCGTGGGAGAGTGGGGAAGGTTGGGCTGCGCGTGGGGAGGCTCTGGGAGGCGCGTGAGGGCGCGTGTGGGGTCCCTACAGCTGCTGGAAATTACCAGAATACCCTTAGGGCCTGTTTTGTAAATTCCAGAACCTTAAACTTGGATTTTTAGGTACTGTGTTGGTAATTACGGGTTAACGGGCCACGAAATTATTATTTTAACACCCGTTACTTATTCTTATGGCTGATTAATCTTTTCTAAGCATTTATTGGCTCGTTCGCAGTACGGATACTAATGTGATTTATTTAACGACATTGTTAAATATAAATAGTGTTATTATCGTATTTAATGGTATCAAACATTACTGTTAAATTAAATAAGGCCATGGTTTTAATCAGATAAATTATCCATGGTATCTTATAGGATGTTTATACTGTTAATTGATATATAAACCATGATTATTATGCTGTGTGCATTTCAGGAAATAAATGGACTGTTTAATTATGTCGCATTTATATTATATGGATGTGTTGCCATATAGAACCATATGAGCTGGCTAATAAGTTTAGACTCATTTATACCTTATGCATTCGTTGCGATAGACAGATGTGTGGCTGTCGGGGTATGTGGTTTAATATTATTGGCATGTGTTGCCTAATTGACATACTCGGTATATTTATTAATATTATTGGCATGTGTTGCCTAAATTGACATTCTCGGTACATTTATTAATATTGTTGGCATGTGTTGCCTAATTTATATGCTCAGTATATTCATCAGTACTTTGCGAGGTGTTATCACTGTGTAGTTCGTTATAGTCTGCGTTGTCAGTACCGTACACCATGTATAATAGCTGATTTCCCGGGTAGGGAAAGGCGACACTTGACCACCTAGTGTGAGTCTAAGTGATCACCGTCTATTCTGGTTGAGGTCATGTTATACATCGGATAGTTCCCGTAGGATGTATACAGATATAGTACTCATCCGATTCATAATGATTAATTTATTTGATTCTCTGATTTGGGTCATAGTAGAGAGGACTTGCTCGTGGGGTTGACCCACCATTGTTGTTATTTCAGGATACGGTCAGTATCCGTTTCAAGGCTGAGGTTAGCAGTGTGGGACCATCATCCGAACTCATCTACTCCTACGATCCAGTGCAGGGTAGAAGTTTTATGTAGTATTTCAGTTTCAGTTTTTATTTACTTTTGACGTTGAACTCTCAGGGTTATATTTAGGGATCCCTGACGTAGGATTTCCAAGTTGTAATGAAGTACTGTATTAAATAAAGGATGGATGGATGTTGTATTATTTAATGTTTCTTTCCTGTCTAAATTCTTTTAATTCCATCATTTTGTATTCCATGCTTGTATATTGCCAATTGTTTTGATATCCCTCGTTTTTCGTGTATAAGCCTGATCAACTTATGCGTGAAAAATGTGGGGGTGTTACAGTTGGTATCAGAGCATTCCAGGTTCGAGTGTCTTAGGGATCTGTGATTACTATACTTCCGCGTTGTGTATTCTGATAATTAGAGCCTAAGTATTAGGGTTCTTTGTATTCTTTTAGTCGGTCCATGATAATGTACTGACGTTAGATTCTTTCTGAATTTAATAGAAGGATGTCTCGGCGTGGGACAAGGAATGCGAACCGTCATCGCAGTATTTCCCCAACTCAAAATGAGAATCAGGAATTTTCTCCTCAAGTTGCTGATATCATTGCACGAGCGGTGGCAGCAGGAGTAGCATCTGCTCTACGAAACCAGCAACCTCCTCCGATAGTACCTGTTCCTGAACCAGTGGCACAGCCAATGTCATGGGACAAAGTTCGTCACTCGTTCATCCGGGGAAATCCACCGACATTTGCGGGGTCCACAGATGTCTTGTTAGCATATCAGTGGAAACAGGAGAGCGAGCGTCATCTTCGGATGGTAATCTGTACCGAAGTGCAGAAACAGATGCTGGCTACGTTTATGCTGATAGGCAATGCATTGCAGTGGTGGGAGTCTGTTACTACTGTCGAAGACAGGACCAGATTGACGTATGCTGAATTTCAGACTCGCTTTGACGACAAGTATTTTCCTATGTCAGTAAGATCAGCGATGAAGACCGAATTTCTGGATCTGCAACAGGAAGATATGACTGTGGCTGAGTATGAACAGAAGTTCATAAATTTGTCATTATTTGCACCAGAGGAGGTCAATACGGAAGAAAAGAAGAGAGACCGCTTTGTGAAGGGGTTAATATGGCCGATTAAAGTGGTGATCTTAGGTAGTCCAGCATATACTACTTATCCAGGTGGTTAATGCCGCCTTACAGCACTGCCAGATGAGGAGTGATTACCGGAAGTCCAAGGGAGATAAGCGGACTAACCGAGACTACCAGACAGTGGAGAAAGGAAGCAGCAGTGGTACCAGGTCCAATGATCGGGGCAGATTTCAAGGACATCAACCTTGGAAGAAAAACAAAGGAAACCTAGATGTGCAGAGGGATGGAGTCCCTAATCAGGGTAGACAAGGTGGGATACCTCAGACCGGACAGGAACAGTGGTCGGGAAATCAACAGAGAAGGCAGGCAGGTCCTTTTACGGGACGTTGTTATCACTGTAGAGAGATTGGGCATCCGGCCAAGATGTGTCCCAAAGCTAAGCAGGGACAGTATGGGCAGCCGAGACCTAATCAGCCGTTACCTCTACCGGCCCCACCGATGCCACGTGGGCAAGTTCAGAATTTTCCGGCACTTCCAGCACCACCATTTCCTCCGGGACAACCTCCACAGCAGTTGCACCATGGCAGAGTTTATAACTTCATGCCACATAATACGCAGGCTCCTCAGGCTATTGAGGGTATGTTTTCTATACATGGTAGAACTGCTCGTATACTGTTTGACACTGGTGCATCACATTCTTTTGTGTCTAGATCTTTTGTTATCTTATCTGGTATGACGACTCAGTTATGTGACCAACCTCTTAATATTTATACACCATTGGGAGTTGGCGCAATTTTACGAGAGTATAGCGGTGATATCCTTATAGATATGGGCCGGCTTCGATTTCTTGCAAATTTGTTAGTGTTAGATATGCATTCGTATGATGTTATACTTGGGATGGACTGGTTATCTCAGTACCATGCTCAGGTTAACTGTTACGAAAAGTCTATTGTATTTTCCATACCAGGACAGGAGATGTATCTTCTTGTTGTACCACAACCTGATAGAGGGCCTAGCACTTATTTATTCGTTCTTGAGGAGGACTCACAGGAAGCGACTGCGGTATCTCTTGACAGCATCCCGGTAGTACAGGAATTCCAGGATGTATTCCAGGAAATTCCAGGCTTGCCACCGAGTCGAGAGATAGATTTCGTTATTGATTTAGCTCCAGGCACTACGCCTATTGCTAAGGCGCCGTACAGAATGGCACCAGTGGAGATGCGAGAGTTGAAAGATCAAATTCAACAGTTGCTCAGCCAGGGATTTATTCGCAGGAGTACTTCACCATGGGGAGCACCAGTACTGTTTGTAAAGAAGAAGGATGGATCTCTTCGTCTTTGTATTGATTACAGAGAACTGAACAAGGTCACTATTCGCAACAAGTACCCGTTGCCCAGAATTGATGACCTGTTTGATCAGTTGAAGGGAGCTACTTACTTCTCAAAGATCGATTTGAGGTCTGGTTATCATCAGCTACGAGTCAGAGAACAAGATGTTCCAAAGACAGCATTTCTCACGAGGTACGGATCTTATGAGTTTCGTGTTATGCCTTTCGGTTTAACGAACGCTCCAGCTGTCTTTATGGACTTGATGAATAGAGTATTCAGAGAATACTTAGATCAGTTTGTCATTGTTTTCATTGATGATATTCTGGTTTACTCTAAGTCGGAGAAGGACCATGCTAGACATTTACGCACAGTATTGCAGACACTTCGAGAACATCAGTTGTTTGCGAAGTTTGAGAAGTGTGAATTTTGGCAGAAAGAGGTCAAATTTCTAGGTCATGTAGTGTCAGAAGAAGGGTTAGCAGTAGATCCAGCCAAGGTTGCGGCCGTTATGGAGTGGGGACAGCCTACCTCACCGACAGAGATTCGCAGTTTTCTGGGATTAGCGGGGTATTATCGCAGGTTCATCCAGGGATTTTCCAAAATTGCGGGTCCACTTACTCATCTAACTAAGAAGAATGTACCATTTATATGGGATGATTCTTGTCAGACTGCTTTTGCTGAATTAAAGAGTAAGTTAACTTCTGCACCTGTCTTAGCCACACCTCAGAGTGGAATCGAGTATTTAGTATTTACCGATGCTTCTCTGAAGGGTTTGGGTTGTGTGTTGATGCAAGAAGAGCGACCAGTTTCTTATGGGTCTAGGAAGCTTAAGCCTCATGAGCTTAATTACCCGACTCACGATTTAGAGCTCGCAGCAGTGGTTTTTGCCTTGCGTATTTGGAGACATTATCTTTTGGGGGAGACTTTTCGATTGTTTAGCGATCATAAAAGTCTACAGTATTTGTTCACACAGAGGGAACTGAATATGAGACAGCGCAGATGGTTGGAGTTCGTGAAAGACTATCACTTCTCTATTCAGTATCATCCAGGGAAAGCGAATGTTGTAGCAGACGCACTCAGCCGCCGACCCTATGTCAGCCTTTCAGCTTTGTTTACAACAGAGTGGGATGCTTTGAAGACTGTTGATGAGTTAGCAGACGCTTTTATGGCATGTGTGGTAGTAACTCCTTCTATCATTCATCAGGTCATTCAAGCGCAACTCTCAGATCAACAGTGTATTGATCGGGTTTCGGAGTTAGCCTCCGGAGATGTTCCTTTTTATTCTATAGGGACTGATGGAGGATTGAGGTACAAGGGACGTTTAATTGTGCCTTCAGCTGATAATTTGAGAAATGTTGTGATGAGAGAGACACACACTTCTCAGTTCTCTGTACATCCAGGGGGAGACAAGATGTATCAGGACATGAAACGCCAGTTTTGGTGGGCCGGCATGAAAAGAGATATAGCTATCTTTGTCTCTAAATGTAGCACCTGTCAGATGATTAAGATTGATCATCAGAGACCGCCAGGATCGTTACAGCCACTTCCCATACCAGAGTGGAAATGGGAGAGTATTTCCATGGACTTTATAGAGGGATTACCTACTTCACAGCATAATCACAACTCTATTTGGGTCATTGTTGATAGATTGACCAAGTCCGCTCACTTTCTGCCTGTTCGTTCAAACTTTACGTCAGAACAGTATGCTAAGCTGTATATTGCAGAAATGGTGAAACTTCATGGAGTACCATTGTCCATCGTATCAGATAGAGATCCGAAGTTTGTATCGGGATTTTGGAGGAGCTTTCAGCAGGCTTTGGGTACAGAACTTTATCTTAGCACTGCTTATCATCCTCAAACAGATGGACAGACTGAGCGAGTTAATCAGATTTTAGAAGACATGTTGCGGGCATGTGTTCTTGATTTTAAGGGCAATTGGGAGGAATATTTGCCGCTTTCAGAGTTTGCTTATAACAATAGTTATCAGAAAACTATTGGTATGGCACCATTTGAGGCTTTGTACGGCAGACCGTGTAGGTCTCCTGTCTGTTGGCTTGGAGTTGGTGAGAACAACTTTCTGGGTCCTGAATTTATTAAGGACACGTCAGAAAAGATCGCTATCATTAGGGATCGGATGCGTACAGCTCAAAGCAGACAGAAAAGTTATGCTGACCGTCGAACTCGTGCTTTGGAGTTTAAGGTTGGTGATCAGGTTTTGCTTAAGGTTTCTCCCATGAAGGGAGTAATGCGGTTTGGGTCAAAGGGTAAGTTATCGCCTCGTTTTGTGGGTCCTTTTATGATTACAGATCGGATTGGGGCAGTAGCTTATCGTCTGGCTCTACCAGATAATCTTCATAGGGTACATAATGTTTTTCATGTATCTATGCTGCGAAAATTTCTACGGGATGAAGATCGATACCAACACATTGATGTGGGTGAGATTGAGTTGCAACCCGATGCAACCTATTTGGAACAACCTTACTGTATTCTCGATCGTAGGAATCAGATACTGCGCACGAAGACTATTCCATTAGTACGTGTACAGTGGAGTCATCATAATGCTACAGAGTCTACTTGGGAACGGGAAGATATTATCCGTGCCAAGTATCCAGAACTTTTTACTACAGGTATGTAGTGAATTTCGGGGACGAAATTCCTTTATTAGGGGGGGAGAATGTAATACCCCGTAATTTTAAAGAATGTATTTAAATTAATTTTGTGTTAGGTTAATTAATTTTATTTATTTGTGCATACTACATTATTATATTATGTTTATTTAATTGTGCATGTAAAGTAATTGTGTATGTTAAAATAGTAAATTTATTCATTTAATTATGCATGTATTATTAATAATAATTTTATTTGTTGGTTATGCTTATATTAATCATTATTAGCTAATTAAAGTATTATATTTGTGTTATATAGTATTATGATGTTATAATGTATTCTTTTGTAATAATAATAATTATATTAGTTTAATAATAATAATAAAAAAATAATAATATAATAATCATATAATAATAAAAGTTTATTAATAATAATATTAGTAATAATAATAATAATAGTTATAATAAATCAATGTAATGATGGAAAATTAAATACTAGGATAGAATTTCATTTACTATGGTAGAATGGTGGATCAAATATCTTGATTAAAGATAGCATTGTCTTAAAGCCATATAGGTAGGAATATGAGAAATGGGTGAGAAGTTATTATAAATTAGATATTTGTAATATTTATATTATATATTTTGTGTATAAATTAACTAGCTTGCCTTAGAAAAAAAAATAAAAGGGAATTAGAAGCAAAGTATAAATTCTAGAGAGCTATTTTATAAGAGTGAAAGGAAAAGAGAAAGAGAAAGAAGCTTGGACCGGTGTAGGCAATTTTACCCGACTACGCGCAGACCGGCGGATTTATTTTAAATCCAAAAAGGCAAGTTATTATCTACTTTTCCCCTTTGAATTAATAAATTAATTGTTTAGCTTATTTTTATGCATAGAGCCAAGGTTTGGAGGTTAATAAATTATTAATTTTATTTTATTAAATTAATGGAATTTTAATTATATAGGATGGTATATATTTATTTAATGTCCTATGAAATTAATAATGGCTAAAAATAATTAAATACGACTTTAGGGATTTTTCTAGAATTTTCTAGATTTTTCCGGGCATTTTCTGCAATTTCCGGCGACCTTCCGGCGAGTTTTCCGGTCGCCGGCAGTGGGGGAGACGACCGGAGTGATCCGGTGCGACGCGGCACACCATAGGAGGGTGTACGCGCGCATCCTGGCCATTAGTGGAGTCTGATTGATCCGGTGCATCGCGGTCCATGATACCGCGGTACACCCGGATCTGAGGGCGTTGGATGGAGGGAAGATAGGGTGAGATGATCCGGTGTGACGCGAGTACGGAATCCGGATGCAGCCAACCAACCAGGAAGTGACACGTCAGCAAGGCACCCTTAGTGCGCGCGTGGCAGCGCGTGCGCGCGCGTGGGAGCGCGTGGCTGATGCCAGACGCGCGTGGAGGCGCGTGGGAGAGTGGGGAAGGTTGGGCTGCGCGTGGGGAGGCTCTGGGAGGCGCGTGAGGGCGCGTGTGGGGTCCCTACAGCTGCTGGAAATTACCAGAATACCCTTAGGGCCTGTTTTGTAAATTCCAGAACCTTAAACTTGGATTTTTAGGTACTGTGTTGGTAATTACGGGTTAACGGGCCACGAAATTATTATTTTAACACCCGTTACTTATTCTTATGGCTGATTAATCTTTTCTAAGCATTTATTGGCTCGTTCGCAGTACGGATACTAATGTGATTTATTTAACGACATTGTTAAATATAAATAGTGTTATTATCGTATTTAATGGTATCAAACATTACTGTTAAATTAAATAAGGCCATGGTTTTAATCAGATAAATTATCCATGGTATCTTATAGGATGTTTATACTGTTAATTGATATATAAACCATGATTATTATGCTGTGTGCATTTCAGGAAATAAATGGACTGTTTAATTATGTCGCATTTATATTATATGGATGTGTTGCCATATAGAACCATATGAGCTGGCTAATAAGTTTAGACTCATTTATACCTTATGCATTCGTTGCGATAGACAGATGTGTGGCTGTCGGGGTATGTGGTTTAATATTATTGGCATGTGTTGCCTAATTGACATACTCGGTATATTTATTAATATTATTGGCATGTGTTGCCTAAATTGACATTCTCGGTACATTTATTAATATTGTTGGCATGTGTTGCCTAATTTATATGCTCAGTATATTCATCAGTACTTTGCGAGGTGTTATCACTGTGTAGTTCGTTATAGTCTGCGTTGTCAGTACCGTACACCATGTATAATAGCTGATTTCCCGGGTAGGGAAAGGCGACACTTGACCACCTAGTGTGAGTCTAAGTGATCACCGTCTATTCTGGTTGAGGTCATGTTATACATCGGATAGTTCCCGTAGGATGTATACAGATATAGTACTCATCCGATTCATAATGATTAATTTATTTGATTCTCTGATTTGGGTCATAGTAGAGAGGACTTGCTCGTGGGGTTGACCCACCATTGTTGTTATTTCAGGATACGGTCAGTATCCGTTTCAAGGCTGAGGTTAGCAGTGTGGGACCATCATCCGAACTCATCTACTCCTACGATCCAGTGCAGGGAAGAAGTTTTATGTAGTATTTCAGTTTCAGTTTTTATTTACTTTTGACGTTGAACTCTCAGGGTTATATTTAGGGATCCCTGACGTAGGATTTCCAAGTTGTAATGAAGTACTGTATTAAATAAAGGATGGATGGATGTTGTATTATTTAATGTTTCTTTCCTGTCTAAATTCTTTTAATTCCATCATTTTGTATTCCATGCTTGTATATTGCCAATTGTTTTGATATCCCTCGTTTTTCGTGTATAAGCCTGATCAACTTATGCGTGAAAAATGTGGGGGTGTTACAAAGATGGAATCTTTGAAAAAAATGAGAGTATTGAGTTTAAACTATTCGAGTTACCTATGAAGTCGCGAAGAGTGTTTTAATGACTAAAGATTGAATCTTCAAATGAAAATTCCTCAATACAGGAACCTATTATGTTACTAGATCTTTTTGATGTATAAAGATTGAATCTTCGAGAGAAAATTAGAGTTTTGAGTTAAACTTATTCGAGTTCCTTTTGACATCCCGAAGAGTGTTTTAATGAATAAAGTTTGAATCTTTGAATAAAATTACCTCAATCGAGGTACCTATTAAGTCACTAGAAATTTTTATTGTATAAAGATTGAATCTTTGAAAAGAAATGAGAGTTTTGAGTTAAAGTTATTCGAGCTCCCTTTGACGTCACGAAGAGTGTTTTAATGAGTAAAGATTGAATCTTTGAATGAAATTACCTCAATCAAGATACCTATTCTACCACTAGGCCTTTGTAATGTATAAAGATTGAATCTTTGAAAGAAAATGCGTGTTTTGAGTTTAACTTATTCGAGTTACCTATGAAATCGCGAAGAGTGTTTTAATGACTGAAGATTGAATCTTTGAATAAAAAATACCACAATAAAGGTACCAATTCTGTTACTAGACCTTACCAATGTATAAAGATTGAATCTTTGAAAGAAAATGAGATTTTTGAGTTAAACTTATTCGAGTTCCCTGTAACGTCCCGAAGAGTGTTTTAATGAGTAAAGATTGAATCATTGAATAAAATTACCTCAATCAAGGTAGCTATTACATCACTAGACCTTTTTAATTTATAAAGATTGACGTTTTGAAAAGAAATGAGTGTTTCGAGTTAAAGTTATTCAAGTTCCCTTTGACGTCACGAAGAGTGTTTTAATTAGTAAAGATTGAATCTTTGGATGAAATTACCTCAATCAAGGTACCTATTCTGTCACTAAACCTTTTTAATGTATAAAGATTGAATCTTTGAAAGAACATGGGAGTTTTGAGTTCAACTTATTCGAGCTACCTATGAAGTTGCGAAGAGTGTTTTAATGACTAAAGATTGAATCTTTGAATGAAAATACCTCAATAAAGGTACTTATTTTGTTAGGAGACCTTTTTAATGTATAAAGACTGTATCTTTGAAAGAAAATGAGAGTTTTGAGTTAAACTTATTCACGTTCCCTGTAACGTCCCAAAGAGTGTTTTAATAAGTAAGTATTGAATCTTTGAATGTAATTACCTCAATAAAGGTAGCTATTATGTCACTAGACCTTTTTAATGTACAAAGATTGAATCTTGGAAAGAAAGTGAGAGTTTTGAGTTTAACTTATTCGAGTTACCTATGAAGTCGCGAAGAGTGTTTTAATGAATAAAGATTGAATCTTTGAATGAAAATACCTCAATAAAGGTACCTATTATGTTACTAGACCTTTTTAATGTCTAAAGATTGAATCTTTGGAATAAAATGATAGTTCTGAGTTCAACTTATTCGATTTACCTATGAAGTCGTGAACAGTGTTTTAATGACTAAATAATGAATCTTTGAATGAAAATACCTTAGTAAAGGTACCTATTATGTTACAAGACCTTTGTAATGTATAAAGATTGAATCTTTGAAAGAAAATTAGTGTTTTGAGTTTAACTTATTCGAGTTACCTATGTAATCGCGAAGAGTGTTTTAATGACTGAAGATTGAATCTTTGAATAAAAAATACCACAATAAAGGTACCAATTCTGTTTCTAGACCTTTCCAATGTATAAAGATTGAATCTTTGAAAGAAAATGAGATTTTTGAGTTAAACTTATTCGAGTTCCCTGTAACGTCCCGAAGAGTGTTTTAATGAGTAAAGATTGAATCAATGAGTGAAATTACCTCAATCAAGGTAGTTATTACATCACTAGACCTTTTTAATTTATAAAGATTGACGTTTTGAAAAGAAATGAGTGTTTCGAGTTAAAGTTATTCAAGTTCCCTTTGACGTCACGAAGAGTGTTTTAATGAGTAAAGATTGAATCTTTGAATGAAATTACCTCAATCAAGGTACCTATTCTGTCACTGAACCCTTTTTAATGTATAAAGATTGAATCTTTGAAAGAACATGAGAGTTTTGAGTTCAACTTATTCGAGCTACCTATGAAGTTGCGAAGAGTGTTTTAATGACTAAAGATTGAATCTTTGAATGAAAATACCTCAATAAAGGTACTTATTTTGTTAGTAGACCTTTTTAATGTATAAAGACTGTATCTTTGAAAGAAAATGAGAGTTTTGGGTTAAACTTATTCACGTTCCCTGTAACGTCACAAAGAGTGTTTTAACGAGTAAGTATTGAATCTTTGAATGTAATTACCTCAATCAAGGTAGCTATTATGTCACTAGACTTTTTTAATGTACAAAGATTGAATCGTGGAAAGAAAGTGAGAGTTTTGAGTTTAACTTATTCGAGTTACCTATGAAGTCGCGAAGAGTGTTTTAATGAATAAAGATTGAATCTTTGAATGAAAATACCTTAATAAAGGTACCTATTATGTTACTAGACCTTTTTAAGGTCTAAAGATTGAATCTTTGGAATAAAATGATAGTTCTGAGTTCAACTTATTCGATTTACCTATGAAGTCGTGAACAGTGTTTTAATGACTAAATAATGAATCTTTAAATGAAAATACCTTAATAAAGGTACCTATTATGTTACAAGACCTTTTTAATGTATAAAGATTGAATCTTGGAAAGAAAATGACTGTTTTGAGTTAAACTTATTCGAGTTCCCTATGACATACCGAAGAGTATTTCAACGAGTAAAGATTGAATCTTTGATTGAAATTACTTGAATCAAGGGACTTAATTTTGTCCCTGGACCTTTTATATATAACGATTGAATCTTTAAAAAGAAATGAGCGTTTTGAGTTAAACCTATCCGAGTTCCCTATGACGTCCCGAATAGTGTTTTAACGCGTAAGGACTGAATCTTTGTATGAAATTACCTCAATAGAGGTACTTATTATGTCACTAGACCTTTTTAATGCATAAAGTTTAAATCTTTGATAGAAAATGAGAGTTTTGAGTTAAACATATTCGAGTTCCCAGCGACGTCTCGAAGAGTGTTTTAAAGAGTAAATTTTGAATCTTTGAATGAAATTACCTCAATCAAGGTACCTATTATGTCACTAGACCTTTTTAATGAATAAAGATTGAATATTTGTAAAGAACTACGAGTTTTGAGTTAAAGTTATTTGAGTTCCCTTTGACGTCACGAAGCGTGTTTTAATGAGTAAAGATTGAATCTTTGAACGAAATTATCTCAATCAATGTACCTATTATGTCAGTAGACCTTTTTAACGTATAAAGATGGAATCTTTGAAAAAAATGAGAGTATTGAGTTTAAACTATTCGAGTTACCTATGAAGTCGCGAAGAGTGTTTTAATGACTAAAGATTGAATCTTCAAATGAAAATTCCTCAATACATGAACCTATTATGTTACTAGATCTTTTTGATGTATAAAGATTGAATCTTTGAGAGAAAATTAGAGTTTTGAGTTAAACTTATTCGAGTTCCTTTTGACATCCCGAAGAGTGTTTTAATGAATAAAGATTGAATCTTTGAATAAAATTACCTCAATCGAGGTACCTATTAAGTCACTAGAAATTTTTATTGTATAAAGATTGAATCTTTGAAAAGAAATGAGAGTTTTGAGTTAAAGTTATTCGAGCTCCCTTTGACGTCACAAAGAGTGTTTTAATGAGTAAAGATTGAATCTTTGAATGAAATTACCTCAATCAAGATACCTATTCTACCACTAGGCCTTTGTAATGTATAAAGATTGAATCTTTGAAAGAAAATGAGTGTTTTGAGTTTAACTTATTCGAGTTACCTATGAAATCGCGAAGAGTGTTTTAATGACTGAAGATTGAATCTTTGAATAAAAAATACCACAATAAAGGTACCAATTCTGTTACTAGACCTTACCAATGTATAAAGATTGAATCTTTGAAAGAAAATGAGATTTTTGAGTTAAACTTATTCGAGTTCCCTGTAACGTCCAGAAGAGTGTTTTAATGAGTAAAGATTGAATCATTGAATAAAATTACCTCAATCAAGGTAGCTATTACATCACTAGACCTTTTTAATTTATAAAGATTGACGTTTTGAAAAGAAATGAGTGTTTCGAGTTAAAGTTATTCAAGTTCCCTTTGACGTCACGAAGAGTGTTTTAATTAGTAAAGATTGAATCTTTGGATGAAATTACCTCAATCAAGGTACCTATTCTGTCACTAAACCTTTTTAATGTATAAAGATTGAATCTTTGAAAGAACATGGGAGTTTTGAGTTCAACTTATTCGAGCTACCTATGAAGTTGCGAAGAGTGTTTTAATGACTAAAGATTGAATCTTTGAATGAAAATACCTCAATAAAGGTACTTTTTTTGTTAGGAGACCTTTTTAATGTATAAAGACTGTATCTTTGAAAGAAAATGAGAGTTTTGAGTTAAACTTATTCACGTTCCCTGTAACGTCCCAAAGAGTGTTTTAATAAGTAAGTATTGAATCTTTGAATGTAATTACCTCAATCAAGGTAGCTATTATGTCACTAGACCTTTTTAATGTACAAAGATTGAATCTTGGAAAGAAAGTGAGAGTTTTGAGTTTAACTTATTCGAGTTACCTATGAAGTCGCGAAGAGTGTTTTAATGAATAAAGATTGAATCTTTGAATGAAAATACCTCAATAAAGGTACCTATTATGTTACTAGACCTTTTTAATGTCTAAAGATTGAATCTTTGGAATAAAATGACAGTTCTGAGTTCAACTTATTCGATTTACCTATGAAGTCGTGAACAGTGTTTTAATGACTAAATAATGAATCTTTGAATGAAAATACCTTAGTAAAGGTACCTATTATGTTACAAGACCTTTGTAATGTATAAAGATTGAATCTTTGAAAGAAAATTAGTGTTTTGAGTTTAACTTATTCGAGTTACCTATGTAATCGCGAAGAGTGTTTTAATGACTGAAGATTGAATCCTTGAATAAAAAATACCACAATAAAGGTACCAATTCTGTTTCTAGACCTTTCCAATGTATAAAGATTGAATCTTTGAAAGAAAATGAGATTTTTGAGTTAAGCTTATTCGAGTTCCCTGTAACGTCCCGAAGAGTGTTTTAATGAGTAAAGATTGAATCATTGAATGAAATTACCTCAATCAAGGTAGCTATTACATCACTAGACCTTTTTAATTTATAAAGATTGACGTTTTGAAAAGAAATGAGTGTTTCGAGTTAAAGTTATTCAAGTTCCCTTTGACGTCACGAAGAGTGTTTTAATGAGTAAAGATTGAATCTTTGAATGAAATTACCTCAATCAAGGTACCTATTCTGTCACTGAACCCTTTTTAATGTATAAAGATTGAATCTTTGAAAGAACATGAGAGTTTTGAGTTCAACTTATTCGAGCTACCTATGAAGTTGCGAAGAGTGTTTTAATGACTAAAGATTGAATCTTTGAATGAAAATACCTCAATAAAGGTACTTATTTTGTTAGTAGACCTTTTTAATGTATAAAGACTGTATCTTTGAAAGAAAATGAGAGTTTTGGGTTAAACTTATTCACGTTCCCTGTAACGTCACAAAGAGTGTTTTAACGAGTAAGTATTGAATCTTTGAATGTAATTACCTCAATCAAGGTAGTTATTATGTCACTAGACTTTTTTAATGTACAAAGATTGAATCTTGGAAAGAAAGTGAGAGTTTTGAGTTTAACTTATTCGAGTTACCTATGAAGTCGCGAAGAGTGTTTTAATGAATAAAGATTGAATCTTTGAATGAAAATACCTCAATAAAGGTACCTATTATGTTACTAGACCTTTTTGATGTATAAAGATTGAATCTTGGAATGAAAATGACTGTTTTGAGTTAAACTTATTCGAGTTCCCTATGACATACCGAAGAGTATTTCAACGAGTAAAGATTGAATCTTTGATTGAAATTACTTGAATCAAGGTACTTAGTTTTGTCCCTGGACCTTTTATATATAACGATTGAATCTTTAAAAAGAAATGAGCGTTATGAGTTAAACCTATCCGAGTTCCCTATGACGTCCCGAATAGTGTTTTAACGCGTAAGGACTGAATCTTTGTATGAAATTACCTCAATAGAGGTACTTATTATGTCACTAGACCTTTTTAATACATAAAGTTTAAATCTTTGAAAGAAAATGAGAGTTTTGAGTTAAACATATTCGAGTTCCCAGCGACGTCTCGAAGAGTGTTTTAAAGAGTAAATTTTGAATCTTTGAATGAAATTACCTCAATCAAGGTACCTATTATGTCACTAGACCTTTTTAATGAATAAAGATTGAATATTTGTAAAGAAGTACGAGTTTTGAGTTAAAGTTATTTGAGTTCCCTTTGACGTCACGAAACGTGTTTTAATGAGTAAAGATTGAATCTTTGAACGAAATTATCTCAATCAATGTACCTATTATGTCAGTAGACCTTTTTAACGTATAAAGATGGAATCTTTGAAAAAAATGAGAGTATTGAGTTTAAACTATTCGAGTTACCTATGAAGTCGCGAAGAGTGTTTTAATGACTAAAGATTGAATCTTCAAATGAAAATTCCTCAATACAGGAACCTATTATGTTACTAGATCTTTTTGATGTATAAAGATTGAATCTTTGAGAGAAAATTAGAGTTTTGAGTTAAACTTATTCGAGTTCCTTTTGACATCCCGAAGAGTGTTTTAATGAATAAAGATTGAATCTTTGAATGAAATTACCTCAATCGAGGTACCTATTAAGTCACTAGAAATTTTTATTGTATAAAGATTGAATCTTTGAAAAGAAATGAGAGTTTTGAGTTAAAGTTATTCGAGTTCCCTTTGACGTCACGAAGAGTGTTTTAATGAGTAAAGATTGAATCTTTGAATGAAATTACCTCAATCAAGATACCTATTCTACCACTAGGCCTTTGTAATGTATAAAGATTGAATCTTTGAAAGAAAATGAGTGTTTTGAGTTTAACTTATTCGAGTTACCTATGAAATCGCGAAGAGTGTTTTAATGACTGAAGATTGATTCTTTGAATAAAAAATACCACAATAAAGGTACCAATTCTGTTACTAGACCTTTCCAATGTATAAAGATTGAATCTTTGAAAGAAAATGAGATTTTTGAGTTAAACTTATTCGAGTTCCCTGTAACGTCCCGAAGAGTGTTTTAATGAGTAAAGATTGAATCATTGAATGAAATTACCTCAATCAAGGTAGCTGTTACATCACTAGACCTTTTTAATTTATAAAGATTGACGTTTTGAAAAGAAATGAGTATTTCAAGTTAAAGTTATTCAAGTTCCCTTTGACGTCACGAAGAGTGTTTTAATGAGTAAAGATTGAATCTTTGAATGAAATTACCTCAATCAAGGTACCTATTCTGTCACTGAACCCTTTTTAATGTATAAAGATTGAATCTTTGAAAGAACATGAGAGTTTTGAGTTCAACTTATTCGAGCTACCTATGAAGTTGCGAAGAGTGTTTTAATGACTAAAGATTGAATCTTTGAATGAAAATACCTCAATAAAGGTACTTATTTTGTTAGTAGACCTTTTTAATGTATAAAGACTGTATCTTTGAAAGAAAATGAGAGTTTTGGGTTAAACTTATTCACGTTCCCTGTAACGTCCCAAAGAGTGTTTTAACGAGTAAGTATTGAATCTTTGAATGTAATTACCTCAATCAAGGTAGCTATTATGTCACTAGACTTTTTTAATGTACAAAGATTGAATCTTGGAAAGAAAGTGAGAGTTTTGAGTTTAACTTATTCGAGTTACCTATGAAGTCGCGAATAGTGTTTTAATGAATAAAGATTGAATCTTTGAATGAAAATACCTCAATAAAGGTACCTATTATGTTACTAGACCTTTTTAATGTCTAAAGATTGAATCTTTGGAATAAAATGATAGTTCTGAGTTCAACTTATTCGATTTATCTATGAAGTCGTGAACAGTGTTTTAATGACTAAATAATGAATCTTTAAATGAAAATACCTTAATAAAGGTACCTATTTTGTTACAAGACCTTTTTAATGTATAAAGATTGAATCTTGGAAAGAAAATGACTGTTTTGAGTTAAACTTATTCGAGTTCCCTATGACATACCGAAGAGTATTTCAACGAGTAAAGATTGAATCTTTGATTGAAATTACTTGAATCAAGGGACTTAATTTTGTCCCTGGACCTTTTATATATAACGATTGAATCTTTAAAAAGAAATGAGCGTTATGAGTTAAACCTAACCGAGTTCCCTATGACGTCCCGAATAGTGTTTTAACGCGTAAGGACTGAATCTTTGTATGAAATTACCTCAATAGAGGTACTTATTATGTCACTAGACCTTTTTAATACATAAAGTTTAAATCTTTGAAAGAAAATGAGAGTTTTGAGTTAAACATATTCGAGTTCCCAGCGACGTCTCGAAGAGTGTTTTAAAGAGTAAATTTTGAATCTTTGAATGAAATTACCTCAATCAAGGTACCTATTATGTTACTAGACCTTTTTAATGAATAAAGATTGAATATTTGTAAAGAACTACGAGTTTTGAGTTAAAGTTATTTGAGTTCCCTTTGACGTCACGAAGCGTGTTTTAATGAGTAAAGATTGAATCTTTGAACGAAATTATCTCAATCAATGTACCTATTATGTCAGTAGACCTTTTTAACGTATAAAGATGGAATCTTTGAAAAAAATGAGAGTATTGAGTTTAACTTATTCGAGTTACCTATGAAGTCGCGAAGAGTGTTTTAATGACTAAAGATTGAATCTTCAAATGAAAATTCCTTAATACAGGAACCTATTATGTTACTAGATCTTTTTGATGTATAAAGATTGAATCTTTGATAGAAAATTAGAGTTTTGAGTTAAACTTATTCGAGTTCCTTTTGACATCCCGAAGAGTGTTTTAATGAATAAAGATTGAATCTTTGAATGAAATTACCTCAATCGAGGTACCTATTAAGTCACTAGAAATTTTTATTGTATAAAGATTGAATCTTTGAAAAGAAATGAGAGTTTTGAGTTAAAGTTATTCGAGTTCCCTTTGACGTCACGAAGAGTGTTTTAATGAGTAAAGATTGAATCTTTGAATGAAATTACCTCAATTAAGGTACCTATTCTACCACTAGGCCTTTGTAATGTATAAAGATTGAATCTTTGAAAGACAATGAGTGTTTTGAGTTTAACTTATTCGAGTTACCTATGTAATCGCGAAGAGTGTTTTAATGACTGAAGATTGAATCTTTGAATAAAAAATACCACAATAAAGGTACCAATTCTGTTACTAGACCTTACCAATGTATAAAGATTGAATATTTGAAAGAAAATGAGATTTTTGAGTTAAACTTATTCGAGTTCCCTGTAACGTCCCGAAGAGTGTTTTAATGAGTAAAGATTGAATCATTGAATAAAATTACCTCAATCAAGGTAGCTATTACATCACTAGACCTTTTTAATTTATAAAGATTGACGTTTTGAAAAGAAATGAGTGTTTCGAGTTAAAGTTATTCAAGTTCCCTTTGACGTCACGAAGAGTGTTTTAATGAGTAAAGATTTAATCTTTAAATGAAATTACCTCAATCAAGGTACCTATTCTGTCACTAAACCTTTTTAATGTATAAAGATTGAATCTTTGAAAGAACATGGGAGTTTTGAGTTCAACTTATTCGAGCTACCTATGAAGTTGCGAAGAGTGTTTTAATGACTAAAGATTGAATCTTTGAATGAAAATACCTCAATAAAGGTACTTATTTTGTTAGGAGACCTTTTTAATGTATAAAGACTGTATCTTTGAAAGAAAATGAGAGTTTTGGGTTAAACTTATTCACGTTCCCTGTAACGTCCCAAAGAGTGTTTTAATAAGTAAGTATTGAATCTTTGAATGTAATTACCTCAATCAAGGTAGCTATTATGTCACTAGACTTTTTTAATGTACAAAGATTGAATCTTGGAAAGAAAGTGAGAGTTTTGAGTTTAACTTATTCGAGTTACCTATGAAGTCGCGAAGAGTGTTTTAATGAATAAAGATTGAATCTTTGAATGAAAATACCTCAATAAAGGTACCTATTATGTTACTAGACCTTTTTAATGTCTAAAGATTGAATCTTTGGAATAAAATGATAGTTCTGAGTTCAACTTATTCAATTTACCTATGAAGTCGTGAACAGTGTTTTAATGACTAAATAATGAATCTTTGAATGAAAATACCTTAGTAAAGGTACCTATTATGTTACAAGACCTTTGTAATGTATAAAGATTGAATCTTTGAAAGAAAATGAGTGTTTTGAGTTTAAGTTATTCAAGTTACCTATGTAATCGCGAAGAGTGTTTTAATGACTGAAGATTGAATCTTTGAATAAAAAATACCACAATAAAGGTACCAATTCTGTTACTAGACCTTTCCAATGTATAAAGATTGAATCTTTGAAAGAAAATGAGATTTTTGAGTTAAACTTATTCGAGTTCCCTGTAACGTCCCGAAGAGTGTTTTAATGAGTAAAGATTGAATCATTGAATGAAATTACCTCAATCAAGGTAGCTATTACATCACTAGACCTTTTTAATTTATAAAGATTGACGTTTTGAAAAGAAATGAGTGTTCCTAGTTAAAGTTATTCAAGTTCCTTTTGACGTCACGAAGAGTGTTTTAATGAGTAAAGATTGAATCTTTGAATGAAATTACCTCAATCAAGGTACCTATTCTGTCACTGAACCCTTTTTAATGTATAAAGATTGAATCTTTGAAAGAACATGAGAGTTTTGAGTTCAACTTATTCGAGCTACCTATGAAGTTGCAAAGAGTGTTTTAATGACTAAAGATTGAATCTTTGAATGAAAATACCTCAATAAAGGTACTTATTTTGTTAGTAGACCTTTTTAATGTATAAAGACTGTATCTTTGAAAGAAAATGAGAGTAAGCACGTTCCCTGTAACGTCCCAAAGAGTGTTTTAACGAGTAAGCATTGAATCTTTGAATGTAATTACCTCAATCAAGGTAGCTATTATGTCACTAGACCTTTTTAATGTACAAAGATTGAATCTTGGAAAGAAAGTGAGAGTTTTGAGTTTAACTTATTCGAGTTACCTATGAAGTCGCGAAGAGTGTTTTAATGAATAAAGATTGAATCTTTGAATGAAAATACCTCAATAAAGGTACCTATTATGTTACTAGACCTTTTTAATGTCTAAAGATTGAATCTTTGGAATAAAATGATAGTTCTGAGTTCAACTTATTCGATTTACCTATGAAGTCGTGAACAGTGTTTTAATGACTAAATAATGAATCTTTAAATGAAAATACCTTAATAAAGGTACCTATTATGTTACAAGACCTTTTTAATGTATAAAGATTGAATCTTGGAAAGAAAATGACTGTTTTGAGTTAAACTTATTCGAGTTCCCTTTGACATACCGAAGAGTATTTCAACGAGTAAAGATTGAATCTTTGATTAATTACTTGAATCAAGGGACTTAATTTTGTCCCTGGACCTTTTATATATAACGATTGAATCTTTAAAAAGAAATGAGCGTTATGAGTTAAACCTATCCGAGTTCCCTATGACGTCCCGAATAGTGTTTTAACGCGTAAGGACTGAATCTTTGTATGAAATTACCTCAATAGAGGTACTTATTATGTCACTAGACCTTTTTAATGCATAAAGTTTAAATCTTTGAAAGAAAATGAGAGTTTTGAGTTAAACATATTCGAGTTCCCAGCGACGTCTCGAAGAGTGTTTTAAAGAGTAAATTTTGAATCTTTGAATGAAATTACCTCAATCAAGGTACCTATTATGTCACTAGACCTTTTTAATGAATAAAGATTGAATATTTGTACAGAACTACGAGTTTTGAGTTAAAGTTATTTGAGTTCCCTTTGACGTCACGAAGCGTGTTTTATTGAGTAAAGATTGAATCTTTGAACGAAATTATCTCAATCAATGTACCTATTATGTCAGTAGACCTTTTTAACGTATAAAGATGGAATCTTTGAAAAAAATGAGAGTATTAAGTTTAACATATTCGAGTTACCTATGAAGTCGCGAAGAGTGTTTTAATGACTAAAGATTGAATCTTCAAATGAAAATTCCTCAATACAGGAACCTATTATGTTACTAGATCTTTTGGATGTATAAAGATTGAATCTTTGAAAGAAAATTAGAGTTTTGAATTAAACTTATTCGAGTTCCTTTTGACATCCTGAAGAGTGTTTTAATGAATAAAGATTGAATCTTTGAATGAAATTACCTCAATCGAGGTACCTATTAAGTCACTAGAAATTTTTATTGTATAAAGATTGAATCTTTGAAACGAAATGAGAGTTTTGAGTTAAAGTTATTCGAGTTCCCTTTGACGTCACGAAGAGTGTTTTAATGAGTAAAGATTGAATCTTTGAATGAAATTACCTCAATCAAGGTACCTATTCTACCACTAGACCTTTGTAATGTATAAAGATTGAATCTTTGAAAGAAAATGAGTGTTTTGAATTTAACTTATTCGAGTTACCTATGAAATCGCGAAGAGTGTTTTAATGAATGAAGATTGAATCTTTGAATGAAAAATACCACAATAAAGGTACCAATTCTGTTACTAGACCTTTCCAATGTATAAAGATTGAATCTTTGAAAGAAAATGAGATTTTTGAGTTAAACTTATTCGAGTTCTCTGTAACGTCCCGAAGAGTGTTTTAATGAGTAAAGATTGAATCATTGAATGAAATTACCTCAATCAAGGTAGCTATTACATCACTAGACCTTTTTAATTTATAAAGATTGACGTTTTGAAAAGAAATGAGTGTTTCGAGTTAAAGTTATTCAAGTTTCCTTTGACGTCACGAAGAGTCTTTTAATGAGTAAAGATTGAATTTTTGAATGAAATTACCTCAATCAAGGAACCTATTCTGTCACTAAACCTTTTTAATATATAAAGATTGAATCTTTGAAAGAACATGAGAGTTTTGAGTTCAACTTATTCGAGCTACCGATGAAGTTGCGAAGAGTGTTTTAATGACTAAAGATTGAATCTTTGAATGAAAATACCTCAATAAAGGTACTTATTTTGTTAGTAGACCTTTTTAATGTATAAAGACTGTATCTTTGAAAGAAAATGAGAGTTTTGAGTTAAACTTATTCACGTTCCCTGTAACGTCCCAAAGAGTGTTTTAATGAGTAAGTATTGAATCTTTGAATGTAATTACCTCAATCAAGGTAGCTGTTATGTCACTAGACCTTTTTAATGTACAAAGATTGGATCTTGGAAAGAAAGTGAGAGTTTTGAGTTTAACTTATTCGAGTTACCTATGAAGTCGCGAAGAGTGTTTTAATGAATAAAGATTGAATCTTGGAATGAAAACACCTCAATAAAGGTACCTATTATGTTACTAGACCTTTTTAATGTCTAAAGATTGAATCTTTGGAATAAAATGATAGTTCTGAGTTCAACTTATTCGATTTACCTATGAAGTCGTGAACAGTGTTTTAATGACTAAATAATGAATCTTTGAAAGAAAATACCTTAGTAAAGGTACCTATTACGTTACAAGACCTTTTTAATGTATAAAGATTGAATCTTGGAAAGAAAATGACTGTTTTGAGTTAAACTTATTCGAGTTCCCTATGACATCCCGAAGAGTATTTCAACGAGTAAAGATTGAATCTTTGATTGAAATTACTTGAATCAAGAGACTTATTTTTGTCCCTGGACCTTTTATATATAACGATTGAATCTTTAAAAAGAAATGAGCGTTATGAGTTAAACCTATCCGAGTTCCCTATGACGTCCCGAATAGTGTTTTAACGCGTAAGGACTGAATCTTTGTATGAAATTACCTCAATAGAGGTACTTATTATGTCACTAGATCTTTTTAATGCATAAAGGTTAAATCTTTGAAAGAAAATGAGAGTTTTGAGTTAAACATATTCGAGTTCCCTGCGACGTCTCGAAGAGTGTTTTAAACAGTAAATATTGAATCTTTGAATGAAATTACCGAAAATCAAGGCACCTATTATGTCACTAGACCTTTTTAATGTATAAAGATTCAATATTTGTAAAGAACTACGAGTTTTGAGTTAAGGTTATTTGAGTTCCCTTTGACGTCACGAAGCGTGTTTTAATGAGTAAAGATTGAATCTTTGATCGAAATTATCTCAATCAATGTACCTATTATGTCAGTAGACCTTTTTAACGTATAAAGATGGAATCTTTGAAAAAAATGAGAGTATTGAGTTTAACTTATTCGAGTTACCTATGAAGTCGCGAAGAGTGTTTTAATGACCAAAGATTGAATCTTCAAATGAAAATTCCTCAATACAGGAACCTATTATGTTACTAGATCTTTTTGATATAAAGATTGAGTCTTTGAAAGAAAATTAGAATTTTGAGTTAAACTTATTCGAGTTCCTTTTGACATCCCAAAGAGTGTTTTAATGAATAAGGATTGAATCTTTGAATGAAATTACCTCAATCGAGGTACCTATTAAGTCACTAGAAATTTTTATTGTATAAAGATTGAATCTTTGAAAAGAAATGAGAGTTTAAAGAGTAAATATTGAATCTTTGAATGAAATTACCTCAATCAAGGTACCTATAATGTCACTAGACCTTTTTAATGTATAAAGATTCAATGTTTGTAAAGAACTACGAGTTTTGAGTTAAGGTTATTTGAGTTCCCTTTGACGTCACGAAGCGTGTTTTAATGAGTAAAGATTGAATCTTTGATCGAAATTATCTCAATCAATGTACCTATTATGTCAGTAGACCTTTTTAACGTATAAAGATGGAATCTTTGAAAAAAATGAGAGTATTGAGTTTAACTTATTCGAGTTACCTATGAAGTCGCGAAGAGTGTTTCAATGACCAAAGATTGAATGTTCAAATAAAAATTCCTCAATACAGGAACCTATTATGTTACTAGATCTTTTTGATGTATAAAGATTGAATCTTTGAAAGAAAATTAGAATTTTGAGTTAAACTTATTCGAGTTCCTTTTGACATCCCAAAGAGTGTTTTAATGAATAAGGATTGAATCTTTGAATGAAATTACCTCAATCGAGGTACCTATTAAGTCACTAGAAATTTTTATTGTATAAAGATTGAATCTTTGAACAGAAATGAGAGTTTTGAGTTAAAGTTATTCGAGTTCCCTTTGACGTCCCGAAGAGTGTTTTAATGAGTAAAGATTGAATCTTTGAATGAAATTACCTCAATCAAGGTACCTATTCTACCACTAGACCTTTGTAATGTATAAAGATTGAATCTTTGAAAGAAAATGAGTGTTTTGAGTTCAACTTATTCGAGCTACCTATGAAGTTGCGAAGAGTGTTTTAATGACTAAAGATTGAATCTTTGAATGAAAATACCTCAATAAAGGTACTTATTTTGTTAGTAGACCTTTTTAATGTATAAAGATTGTATCTTTGAAAGAAAATGAGAGTTTTGAGTTAAACTTATTCACGTTCCCTGTAACGTCCCAAAGAGTGTTTTAATGAGTAAGTATTGAATCTTTGAATGTAATTACCTCAATCAAGGTAGCTATTATGTCAGTAGCCCTTTTTATTGTACAAAGATTGGATCTTGGAAAGAAAGTGAGAGTTTTGAGTTTAACTTATTCGAGTTACCTTTGAAGTCGCGAAGAGTGTTTTAATGATTAAAGATTGAATCTTTGAATGAAAACACCTCAATAAAGGTACCTATTATGTTACTAGACCTTTTTAATGTCTAAAGATTGAATCTTTGGAATAAAATGATAGTTCTGAGTTCAACTTATTCGATTTACCTATGAAGTCGTGAACAGTGTTTTAATGACTAAATAATGAATCTTTGAATGAGAATACCTTAGTAAAGGTACCTATTATGTTACAAGACCTTTTTAATGTATAAAGATTGAATCTTGCAAAGAAAATGACTATTTTGAGTTAAACTTATTCGAGTTCCCTATGACATCCCGAAGAGTATTTCAACGAGTAAAGATTGAATCTTTGATTGAAATTACTTGAATCAAGGGACTTATTTTTGTCCCCCGACCTTTTATATATAAAGATTGAATCTTTAAAAAGAAATGAGCGTTATGAGTTAAACCTATCCGAGTTCCCTATCACGTCCCGAATAGTGTTTTAACGCATAAGGACTGAATCTTTGTATGAAATTACCTCAATAGAGGTACTTATTATGTCACTAGACCTTTTTAATGCATAAAAGTTAAATCTTTGAAAGAAAATGAGAGTTTTGAGTTAAACATATTCGAGTTCCCTGCGACGTCTCGAAGAGTGTTTTAAACAGTAAATATTGAATCTTTGAATGAAATTACCTCAATCAAGGTACCTATTATGTCACAAGACCTTTTTAATGTATAAAGATTCAATATTTGTAAAGAACTACGAGTTTTGAGTTAAGGTTATTTGAGTTCCCTTTGACGTCACGAAGCGTGTTTTAATGAGGAAAGATTGAATCTTTGATCGAAATTATCTCAATCAATGTACCTATTATGTCAGTAGACCTTTTTAACGTATAAAGATGGAATCTTTGAAAAAAATGAGAGTATTGAGTTTAACTTATTCGAGTTACCTATGAAGTCGCGAAGAGTGTTTCAATGACCAAAGATTGAATCTTCAAATGAAAATTCCTCAATACAGGAACCTATTATGTTACTAGATGTTTTTGATATATAAAGATTGAGTCTTTGAAAGAAAATTAGAATTTTGATTTAAACTTATTCGAGTTCCTTTTGACATCCCAAAGAGTGTTTTAATGAATAAGGATTGAATCTTGGAATGAAATTACCTCAATCGAGGTACCTATTAAGTCAATAGAAATTTTTATTGTATAAAGATTGAATCTTTGAAAAGAAATGAGAGTTTTGAGTTAAAGTTATTCGAGTTCCCTTTGACGTCACGAAGAGTGTTTTAATGAGTAAAGATTGAATCTTTGAATGAAATTACCTCAATCAAGGTACCTATTCTATCACTAGACCTTTGTAATGTATAAAGATTGAATCTTTGAAAGAAAATGAGTGTTATGAGTTTAACTTATTCGAGTTGCCTATGAAATCGCGAAGAGTGTTTTAATGACTGAAGATTGAATCTTTGAATGAAAAATACCACAATAAAGGTACCAATTCTGTTACTAGACCTTTCCAATGTATAAAGATTGAATCTTTGAAAGAAAATGAGATTTTTGAGTTAAACTTATTCGAGTTCCCTATAACGTCCCGAAGAGTGTTTTAATGAGTAAAGATTGAATCATTGAATGAAATTACCTCAATCAATGTAGCTATTACATCGCTAGACCTTTTTAATTTATAAAGATTGACGTTTTGAAAAGAAATGAGTGTTTCGAGTTAAAGTTATTCAAGTTCCCTTTGACGTCACGAAGAGTGTTTTAATGAGTAAAGATTGAATCTTTGAATGAAATTACCTCAATCAAGGTACCCATTCAGTCACTAAACCTTTTTAATGTATAAAGATTGTATCTTTGAAAGAACATGAGAGTTTTGAGTTCAACTTATTCGAGCTACCTATGAAGTTGCGAAGAGTGTTTTAATGACTAAAGATTGAATCTTTGAATGAAAATAACTCAATAAAGGTACTTATTTTGTTAGTAGACCTTTTTAATGTATAAAGACTGTATCTTTGAAAGAAAATGAGAGTTTTGAGTTAAACTTATTCACGTTCCCTGTAACGTCCCAAAGAGTGTTTTAATGAGTAAGTATTGAATCTTTAAATGTAATTACCTCAATCAAGGTAGCTATTATGTCACTAGACCTTTTTAATGTACAAAGATTGAATCTTGGAAAGAAAGTGAGAGTTTTGAGTTTAACTTATTCGAGTTACCTATGAAGTCGCGAAGAGTGTTTTAATGAATAAAGATTGAATCTTTGAATGAAAACACCTCAATAAAGGTACCTATTATGTTACTAGACCTTTTTAATGTCTAAAGATTGAATCTTTGGAATAAAATGATAGTTCTGAGTTCAACTTATTCGATTTACCTATGAAGTCGTGAACAGTGTTTTAATGACTAAATAATGAATCTTTGAATGAAAATACCTTAGTAAAGGTACCTATTATGTTACAAGACCTTTTTAATGTATAAAGATTGAATCTTGGAAAGAAAATGACTGTTTTGAGTTAAACTTATTCGAGTTCCCTATGACATCCCAAAGACTATTTCAACGAGTAAAGATTGAATCTTTGATTCAAATTACTTGAATCAAGGGACTTATTTTTGTCCCAGGACCTTTTATATATAAAGATTGAATCTTTAAAAAGAAATGAGCGTTATGAGTTAAACCTATCCGAGTTCCCTATGACCTCCCGAATAGTGTTTTAACGCGTAAGGACTGAATCTTTGTATGAAATTACCTCAATAGAGGTACTTATTATGTCACTAGACCTTTTTAATGCATAAAGGTTAAATCTTTGAAAGAAAATGAGAGTTTTGAGTTAAACATATTCGAGTTCCCTACGATGTCTCGAAGAGTGTTTTAAAGAGTAAATATTGAATCTTTGAATGAAATTACCTCAATCAAGGTACCTATTATGTCACTAGACCTTTTTAATGTTTAAAGATTGAATATTTGTAAAGAACTACGAGTTTTGAGTTAAAGTTATTTGAGTTCCCTTTAACGTCACGAAGCGTGTTTTAATGAGTAAAGGTTGAATCTTTGAACGAAATTATCTCAATCAATTTACCTATTATGTCAGTAGACCATTTTAACATATAAAGATGGAATCTTTGAAAAAAAAGAGAGTATTGAGTTTAACTTATTTGAGTTACCTATGAAGTCGCGAAGAGTGTTTTAATGACCAAAGATTGAATCTTCAAATGAAAATTCCTCAATACAGGAACCTATTATGTTACTAGATCTTTTTGATGTATAAAGATTGAATCTTTGAAAGAAAATTAGAGTTTTGAGTTAAACTTATTCGAGTTCCTTTTGACATCCCGAAGAGTGTTTCAATGAATAAAGATTGAATGTTTGAATGAAATTACCTCAATCGAGGTACCTATTAAGTCACTAGAAATTTTTATTGTATAAAGATTGAATATTTGAAAAGAAATGAGAGTTTTGAGTTAAAGTTATTCGAGTTCCCTTTGACGTCACGAAGAGTGTTTTAATGAGTAAAGATTGAATCTTTGAATGAAATTACCTCAATCAAGGTACCTATTCTACCACTAGACCTTTGTAATGTATAAAGATTGAATCTTTGAAAGAAAATGAGTGTTTTGAGTTTAACTTATTCGAGTTACCTATGAAATAGCGAAGAGTGTTTTAATGACTGAAGATTGAATCTTTGAATGAAAAATACCACAATAAAGGTACCAATTCTGTTACTAGACCTTTCCAATGTATAAAGATTGAATCTTTGAAAGAAAATGAGATTTTTGAGTTAAACTTATTCGAGTTCCCTATAACGTCCCGAAGAGTGTTTTAATGAGTAAAGATTGAATCATTGAATGAAATTACCTCAGTCAATGTAGCTATTACATCGCTAGACCTTTTTAATTTATAAAGATTGACGTTTTGAAAAGAAATGAGTGTTTCGAGTTAAAGTTATTCAAGTTCCCTTTGACGTCACGAAGTGTGTTTTATTGAGTAAAGATTGAATCTTTGAATGAAACTACCTCAATCAAGGTACCTATTCTGTCACTAAACCTTTTTAATGTATAAAGATTGAATCTTTGAAAGAACATGAGAGTTTTGAGTTCAACTTATTCGAGCTACCTATGAAGTTGCGAAGAGTGTTTTAATGACTAAAGATTGAATCTTTGAATGAAAATACCTCAATAAAGGTACATATTTTGTTAGTAAACCTTTTTAATGTATAAAGACTGTATATTTGAAAGAAAATCAGAGTTTTGAGTTAAACTTATTCACGTTCCCTGTAACGTCCCAAAGAATGTTTTAATGAGTAAGTATTGAATCTTTGAATGTAATTACCTTAATCAAGGTAGCTATTATGTCACTAGACCTTTTTAATGTACAAAGATTGAATCTTGGAAAGAAAGTAAGAGTTTTGAGTTTAACTTATTCGAGTTACCTATGAAGTCGCGAAGAGTGTTTTAATGAATAAAGATTGAATCTTTGAATGAAAACACCTCAATAAAGGTACCTATTATGTTACTAGACCTTTTTAATGTCTAAAGATTGAATCTTTCGAATAAAATGATAGTTCTGAGTTCAACTTATTCGATTTACCTATGAAGTTGTGAACAGTGTTTTAATGACTAAATAATGAATCTTTGAATGAAAATACCTTAGTAAAGGTACCTATTATGTTACAAGACCTTTTTAATGTATAAAGATTGAATCTTGGAAAGAAAATGACTGTTTTGAGTTAAACTTATTCGAGTTCCCTATGACATACCGAAGAGTATTTCAACGAGTAAAGATTGAATCTTTGATTGAAATTACTTGAATCAAGGGACTTTTTTTTGTCCCTGGACCTTTTATATATTACGATTGAATCTTTAAAAAGAAATGTGCGTTATGAGTTAAACCTATCCGAGTTCCCTATGACGTCCTGAATAGTGTTTTAACGCGTAAGGACTGAATCTTTGTATGAAACTACCTCAATAGAGGTACTTATTATGTCACTAGACCTTTTTAATGCATAAAGGTTAAATCTTTGATAGAAAATGAGAGTTTAAAGAGTAAATATTGAATCTTTGAATGAAATTATCTCAATCAAGGTACGTATTATGTCACTAGACCTTTTTAATGTATAAAGATTCAATATTTGTAAAGAACTACGAGTTTTGAGTTAAAGTTATTTGAGTTCCCTATGATGTCCCGAATAATGTTTTAACGCGTAAGGACTGAATCTTTGTATGAAATTACCTCAATAGAGGTACTTATTATGTCACTAGACCTTTTTAATGCATAAAGTTTAAATCTTTGAAAGAAAATGAGAGTTTTGAGTTAAACATATTCGAGTTCCCAGCGACGTCTCGAAGAGTGTTTTAAAGAGTAAATTTTGAATCTTTGAATGAAATTACCTCAATCAAGGTACCTATTATGTCACTAGACCTTTTTAATGAATAAAGATTGAATATTTGTAAAGAACTACGAGTTTTGAGTTAAAGTTATTTGAGTTCCCTTTGACGTCACGAAGCGTGTTTTAATGAGGAAAGATTGAATCTTTGAACGAAATTATCTCAATCAATGTACCTATTATGTCAGTAGACCTTTTTAACGTTTAAAGATGGAATCTTTGAAAAAAATGAGAGTATTGAGTTTAACTTATTCGAGTTACCTATGAAGTCGCGAAGAGGGTTTATGACCAAAGATTGAATCTTCAAATGAAAATTCCTCAATACAGGAACCTATTATGTTACTAGATCTTTTTGATGTATAAAGATTGAATCTTTGAGAGAAAATTAGAGTTTTGAGTTAAACTTATTCGAGTTCCTTTTGACATCCCGAAGAGTGTTTTAATGAATAAAGATTGAATCTTTGAATGAAATTACCTCAATCGAGGTACCTATTAAGTCACTAGAAATTTTTATTATATAAAGATTGAATCTTTGAAAAGAAATGAGAGTTTTGAGTTAAAGTTATTCGAGTTCCCTTTGACGTCACGAAGAGTGTTTTAATGAGTAAAGATTGAATCTTTGAATGAAATTACCTCAATCAAGGTACCTATTCTACCACTAGACCTTTGTAATGTATAAAATTGAATCTTTGAAAGAAAATGAGTGTTTTGAGTTTAACTTATTCGAGTTACCTATGTAATCGCGAAGAGTGTTTTAATGACTGAAGATTGAATCTTTGAATAAAAAATACCACAATAAAGGTACCAATTCTGTTACTAGACCTTACCAATGTATAAAGATTGAATCTTTGAAAGAAAATGAGATTTTTGAGTAAAACTTATTCGAGTTCCCTGTAACGTCCCGAAGAGTGTTTTAATGAGTAAAGATTGAATCATTGAATGAAATTACCTCTATCAAGGTAGCTATTACATCACTAGACCTTTTTAATATATAAAGATTGAATCTTTGAAAGAACATGAGAGTTTTGAGTTCAACTTATTCGAGCTACCGATGAAGTTGCGAAGAGTGTTTTAATGACTAAAGATTGAATCTTTGAATGAAAATACCTCAATAAAGGTACTTATTTTGTTAGTAGACCTTTTTAATGTATAAAGACTGTATCTTTGAAAGAAAATGAGAGTTTTGAGTTAAACTTATTCACGTTCCCTGTAACGTCCCAAAGAGTGTTTTAATGAGTAAGTATTGAATCTTTGAATGTAATTACCTCAATCAAGGTAGCTGTTATGTCACTAGACCTTTTTAATGTACAAAGATTGGATCTTGGAAAGAAAGTGAGAGTTTTGAGTTTAACTTATTCGAGTTACCTATGAAGTCGCGAAGAGTGTTTTAATGAATAAAGATTGAATCTTTGAATGAAAACACCTCAATAAAGGTACCTATTATGTTACTAGACCTTTTTAATGTCTAAAGATTGAATCTTTGGAATAAAATGATAGTTCTGAGTTCAACTTATTCGATTTACCTATGAAGTCGTGAACAGTGTTTTAATGACTAAATAATGAATCTTTGAAAGAAAATACCTTAGTAAAGGTACCTATTACGTTACAAGACCTTTTTAATGTATAAAGATTGAATCTTGGAAAGAAAATGACTGTTTTGAGTTAAACTTATTTGAGTTCCCTATGACATCCCGAAGAGTATTTCAACGAGTAAAGATTGAATCTTTGATTGAAATTACTTGAATCAAGAGACTTATTTTTGTCCCTGGACCTTTTATATATAACGATTGAATCTTTAAAAAGAAATGAGCGTTATGAGTTAAACCTATCCGAGTTCCCTATGACGTCCCGAATAGTGTTTTAACGCGTAAGGACTGAATCTTTGTATGAAATTACCTCAATAGAGGTACTTATTATGTCACTAGATCTTTTTAATGCATAAAGGTTAAATCTTTGAAAGAAAATGAGAGTTTTGAGTTAAACATATTCGAGTTCCCTGCGACGTCTCGAAGAGTGTTTTAAACAGTAAATATTGAATCTTTGAATGAAATTACCTCAATCAAGGTACCTATTATGTCACTAGACCTTTTTAATGTATAAAGATTGAATATTTGTAAAGAACTACGAGTTTTGAGTTAAAGTTATTTGAGTTCCCTTTGACGTCACGAAGCGTGTTTTAATGAGTAAAGATTGAATCTTTGATCGAAATTATCTTAATCAATGTACCTATTATGTCAGTAGACCTTTTTAACGTATAAAGATGGAATCTTTGAAAAAAATGAGAGTATTGAGTTTAACTTATTCGAGTTACCTATGAAGTCGCGAAGAGTGTTTTAATGACCAAAGATTGAATCTTCAAATGAAAATTCCTCAATACAGGAACCTATTATGTTACTAGATCTTTTTGATATAAAGATTGAGTCTTTGAAAGAAAATTAGAATTTTGAGTTAAACTTATTCGAGTTCCTTTTGACATCCCAAAGAGTGTTTTAATGAATAAGGATTGAATCTTTGAATGAAATTACCTCAATCGAGGTACCTATTAAGTCACTAGAAATTTTTATTGTATAAAGATTGAATCTTTGAAAAGAAATGAGTGTTTAAAGAGTAAATATTGAATCTTTGAATGAAATTACCTCAATCAAGGTACCTATAATGTCACTAGACCTTTTTAATGTATAAAGATTCAATATTTGTAAAGAACTACGAGTTTTGAGTTAAGGTTATTTGAGTTCCCTTTGACGTCACGAAGCGTGTTTTAATGAGTAAAGATTGAATCTTTGATCGAAATTATCTCAATCAATGTACCTATTATGTCAGTAGACCTTTTTAACGTATAAAGATGGAATCTTTGAAAAAAATGAGAGTATTGAGTTTAACTTATTCGAGTTACCTATGAAGTCGCGAAGAGTGTTTCAATGACCAAAGATTGAATGTTCAAATGAAAATTCCTCAATACAGGAACCTATTATGTTACTAGATCTTTTTGATGTATAAAGATTGAATCTTTGAAAGAAAATTAGAATTTTGAGTTAAACTTATTCGAGTTCCTTTTGACATCCCAAAGAGTGTTTTTATGAATAAGGATTGAATCTTTGAATGAAATTACCTCAATCGAGATACCTATTAAGTCACTAGAAATTTTTATTGTATAAAGATTGAATCTTTGAAAAGAAATGAGAGTTTTGAGTTAAAGTTATTCGAGTTCCCTTTGACGTCCCGAAGAGTGTTTTAATGAGTAAAGATTGAATCTTTGAATGAAATTACCTTAATCAAGGTACCTATTCTACCACTAGACCTTTGTAATGTATAAAGATTGAATCTTTGAAAGAAAATGAGTGTTTTGAGTTTAACTTATTCGAGTTACCTATGAAATCGCGAAGAGTGTTTTAATGACTGAAGATTGAATCTTTGAATGAAAAATACCTCAATCAAGGTACCAATTCTGTTACTAGACCTTTCCAATGTATAAAGATTGAATCTTTGAAAGAAAATGAGATTTTTGAGTTAAACTTATTCGAGTTCTCTGTAACGTCCCGAAGAGTGTTTTAATGAGTAAAGATTGAATCATTGAATGAAATTACCTCAATCAAGGTAGCTATTACATCACTAGACCTTTTTAATTTATAAAGATTGACGTTTTGAAAAGAAATGAGTGTTTCGAGTTAAAGTTATTCAAGTTTCCTTTGACGTCACGAAGAGTCTTTTAATGAGTAAAGAGTGAATCTTTGAATGAAATTACCTCAATCAAGGAACCTATTCTGTCACTAAACCTTTTTAATATGTAAAGATTGAATCTTTGAAAGAACATGAGAGTTTTGAGTTCAACTTATTCGAGCTACCGATGAAGTTGCGAAGAGTGTTTTAATGACTAAAGATTGAATCTTTGAATGAAAATACCTCAATAAAGGTACTTATTTTGTTAGTAGACCTTTTTAATGTATAAAGACTGTATCTTTGAAAGAAAATGAGAGTTTTGGGTTAAATTTATTCACGTTCCCTGTAACGTCCCAAAGAGTGTTTTAACAAGTAAGTATTGAATCTTTGAATGTAATTACCTCAATCAAGGTAGCTATTATGTCACTAGACTTTTTTAGTGTACAAAGATTGAATCTTGGAAAGAAAGTGAGAGTTTTGAGTTTAACTTATTCGAGTTACCTATGAAGTCGCGAAGAGTGTTTTAATGAATAAAGATTGAATCTTTGAATGAAAATACCTCAATAAAGGTACTTATTATGTTACTAGACCTTTTTAATGTCTAAAGATTGAATCTTTGGAATAAAATGATAGTTCTGAGTTCAACTTATTTGATTTACCTATGAAGTCGTGAACAGTGTTTTAATGACTAAATAATGAATCTTTAAATGAAAATACCTTAATAAAGGTACCTATTATGTTACAAGACCTTTTTAATGTATAAAGATTGAATCTTGGAAAGAAAATGACTGTTTTGAGTTAAACTTATTCGAGTTCCCTATGACATACCGAAGAGTATTTCAACGAGTAAAGATTGAATCTTTGATTGAAATTACTTGAATCAAGGGACTTAATTTTGTCCCTGGACCTTTTATATATAACGATTGAATCTTTAAAAAGAAATGAGCGTTATGAGTTAAACCTATCCGAGTTCCCTATGACGTCCCGAATAGTGTTTTAACGCGTAAGGACTGAATCTTTGTATGAAATTACCTCAATAGAGGTACTTATTATGTCACTAGACCTTTTTAATGCATAAAGTTTAAATCTTTGAAAGAAAATGAGAGTTTTGAGTTAAACATATTCGAGTTCCCAGTGACATCTCGAAGAGTGTTTTAAAGAGTAAATTTTGAATCTTTGAATGAAATTACCTCAATCAAGGTACCTATTATGTCACTAGACCTTTTTAGTGAATAAAGATTGAATATTTGTAAAGAACTACGAGTTTTGAGTTAAAGTTATTTGAGTTCCCTTTGACGTCACGAAGCGTGTTTTAATGAGTAAAGATTGAATCTTTGAACGAAATTATCTCAATCAATGTACCTATTATGTCAGTAGACCTTTTTAACGTATAAAGATGGAATCTTTGAAAAAAATGAGAGTATTGAGTTTAACTTATTCGAGTTACCTATGAAGTCGCGAAGAGTGTTTTAATGACTAAAGATTGAATCTTCAAATGAAAATTCCTCAATACAGGAACCTATTATGTTACTAGATCTTTTGGATGTATAAAGATTGAATCTTTGAAAGAAAATTAGAGTTTTGAATTAAACTTATTCGAGTTCCTTTTGACATCCTCAAGAGTGTTTTAATGAATAAAGATTGAATCTTTGAATGAAATTACCTCAATCGAGGTACCTATTAAGTCACTAGAAATTTTTATTGTATAAAGATTGAATCTTTGAAAAGAAATGAGAGTTTTGAGTTAAAGTTATTCGAGTTCGCTTTGACGTCACGAAGAGTGTTTTAATGGGTAAAGATTGAATCTTTGAATGAAATTACCTCAATCAAGGTACCTATTCTACCACTAGACCTTTGTAATGTATAAAGATTGAATCTTTGAAAGAAAATGAGTGTTTTGAGTTTAACTTATTCGAGTTACCTATGAAATCGCGAAGAGTGTTTTAATGACTGAAGATTGAATCTTTGAATGAAAAATACCACAATAAAGGTACCAATTCTGTTACTAGACCTTTCCAATGTATAAAGATTGAATCTTTGAAAGAAAATGAGATTTTTGAGTTAAACTTATTCGAGTTCTCTGTAACGTCCCGAAGAGTGTTTTAATGAGTAAAGATTGAATCATTGAATGAAATTACCTCAATCAAGGTAGCTATTACATCACTAGACCTTTTTCATTTATAAAGATTGACGTTTTGAAAAGAAATGAGTGTTTCGAGTTAAAGTTATTCAAGTTTCCTTTGACGTCACGAAGAGTCTTTTAATGAGTAAAGATTGAATCTTTGAATGAAATTACCTCAATCAAGGAACCTATTCTGTCACTAAACCTTTTTAATATATAAAGATTGAATCTTTGAAAGAACATGAGAGTTTTGAGTTCAACTTATTCGAGCTACCGATGAAGTTGCGAAGAGTGTTTTAATGACTAAAGATTGAATCTTTGAATGAAAATACCTCAATAAAGGTACTTATTTTGTTAGTAGACCTTTTTAATGTATAAAGACGGTATCTTTGAAAGAAAATGAGAGTTTTGAGTTAAACTTATTCACGTTCCCTGTAACGTCCCAAAGAGTGTTTTAATGAGTAAGTATTGAATCTTTGAATGTAATTACCTCAATCAAGGTAGCTGTTATGTCACTAGACCTTTTTAATGTACAAAGATTGGATCTTGGAAAGAAAGTGAGAGTTTTGAGTTTAACTTATTCGAGTTACCTATGAAGTCGCGAACAGTGTTTTAATGAATAAAGATTGAATCTTTGAATCAAAACACCTCAATAAAGGTACCTATTATGTTACTAGACCTTTTTAATGTCTAAAGATTGAATCTTTGGAATAAAATGATAGTTCTGAGTTCAACTTATTCGATTTACCTATGAAGTCGTGAAAGTATTTTAATGACTAAATAATGAATCTTTGAAAGAAAATACCTTAGTAAAGGTACCTATTACGTTACAAGACCTTTTTAATGTATAAAGATTGAATCTTGGAAAGAAAATGACTGTTTTGAGTTAAACTTATTCGAGTTCCCTATGACATCCCGAAGAGTATTTCAACGAGTAAAGATTGAATCTTTGATTGAAATTACTTGAATCAAGAGACTTATTTTTGTCCCTGGACCGTTTATATATAACGATTGAATCTTTAAAAAGAAATGAGCGTTATGAGTTAAACCTATCCGAGTTCCCTGTGACGTGCCGAATAGTGTTTTAACGCGTAAGGACTGAATCTTTGTATGAAATTACCTCAATAGAGGTACTTATTATGTCACTAGATCTTTTTAATCCATAAAGGTTAAATCTTTGAAAGAAAATGAGAGTTTTGAGTTAAACATATTCGAGTTCCCTGCGACATCTCGAAGAGTGTTTTAAACAGTAAATACTGAATCTTTGAATGAAATTACCTCAATCAAGGTACCTATTATGTCACTAGACCTTTTTAATGTATAAAGATTCAATATTTGTAAAGAACTACGAGTTTTGAGTTAAGGTTATTTGAGTTCCCTTTGACGTCACGAAGCGTGTTTTAATGAGTAAAGATTGAATCTTTGATCGAAATTATCTCAATCAATGTACCTATTATGTCAGTAGACCTTTTTAACGTATAAAGATGGAATCTTTGAAAAAAATGAGAGTATTGAGTTTAACTTATTCGAGTTACCTATGAAGTCGCGAAGAGTGTTTTAATGACCAAAGATTGAATCTTCAAATGAAAATTCCTCACTACAGGAACCTATTATGTTACTAGATCTTTTTGATATATAAAGATTGAGTCTTTGAAAGAAAATTAGAATTTTGAGTTAAACTTATTCGAGTTCCTTTTGACATCCCAAAGAGTGTTTTAATGAATAAGGATTGAATCTTTGAATGAAATTACCTCAATCGAGGTACCTATTAAGTCACTAGAAATTTTTATTGTATAAAGATTGAATCTTTGAAAAGAAATGAGAGTTTAAAGAGTAAATATTGAATCTTTGAATGAAATTACCTCAATCAAGGTACCTATTATGTCACTAGACCTTTTTAATGTATAAAGATTCAATATTTGTAAAGAACTACGAGTTTTGAGTTAAGGTTATTTGAGTTCCCTTTGACGTCACGAAGCGTGTTTTAATGAGTAAAGATTGAATCTTTGATCGAAATTATCTCAATCAATGTACCTATTATGTCAGTAGACCTTTTTAACGTATAAAGATGGAATCTTTGAAAAAAATGAGAGTATTGAGTTTAACTTATTCGAGTTACCTATGAAGTCGCGAAGAGTGTTTCAATGACCAAAGATTGAATTTTCAAATGAAAATTCCTCAATACAGGAACCTATTATGTTACTAGATCTTTTTGATGTATAAAGATTGAATCTTTGAAAGAAAATTAGAATTTTGAGTTAAACTTATTCGAGTTCCTTTTGACATCCCAGAGAGTGTTTTAATGAATAAGGATTGAATCTTTGAATGAAATTACCTCAATCGAGGTACCTATTAAGTCACTAGAAATTTTTATTGTAAAAAGATTGAATCTTTGAAAAGAAATGAGAGTTTTGAGTTAAAGTTATTCGAGTTCCCTTTGACGTCACGAAGAGTGTTTCAATGAGTAAAGATTGAATCTTTGAATGAAATTACCTCAATCAAGGTACCTATTCTACCACTAGACCTTTGTAATGTATAAAGATTGAATCTTTGAAAGAAAATGAGTGTTTTGAGTTTAACTTATTCGAGTTACCTATGAAATCGCGAAGAGTGTTTTAATGACTGAAGATTGAATCTTTGAATGAAAAATTCCTCAATCAAGGTACCTATTCTATCACTAAACCTTTTTAATGTATAAAGATTGAATCTTTGAAAGAACATGAGAGTTTTGAGTTTAACTTATTCGAGCTACCTATGAAGTTGCGAAGAGTGTTTTAATGACTAAAGATTGAATCTTTGAATGAAAATACCTCAATAAAGGTACTTATTTTGTTAGTAGACCTTTTTAATGTATAACGATTGTATCTTTGAAAGAAAATGAGAGTTTTGAGTTAAACTTATTCACGTTCCCTGTAACGTCCCAAAGAGTGTTTTAATGAGTAAGTATTGAATCTTTGAATGTAATTACCTCAATCAAGGTAGCTATTATGTGACTAGACCTTTTTAATGTACAAAGATTGGATCTTGGAAAGAAAGTGAGAGTTTTGAGTTTAACTTATTCGAGTTACCTTTGAAGTCGCGAAGAGTGTTTTAATGATTAAAGATTGAATCTTTGAATGAAAACACCTCAATAAAGGTACCTGTTATGTTACTAGACCTTTTTAATGTCTAAAGATTGAATCTTTGGAATAAAATGATAGTTCTGAGTTCAACTTATTCGATTTACCGATGAAGTCGTGAACAGTGTTTTAATGACTAAATAATGAATCTTTGAATGAGAATACCTTAGTAAAGGTACCTATTATGTTACAAGTCCTTTTTAATGTATAAAGATTGAATCTTGCAAAGAAAATGACTATTTTGAGTTAAACTTATTCGAGTTCCCTATGACATCCCGAAGAGTATTTCAACGAGTAAAAATTGAATCTTTGATTGAAATTACTTGAATCAAGGGACTTATTTTTGTCCCCCGACCTTTTATATATAAAGATTGAATCTTTAAAAAGAAATGAGCGTTATGAGGTAAACCTATCCGAGTTCCCTATCACGTCCCGAATAGTGTTTTAACGCGTAAGGACTGAATCTTTGTATGAAATTACCTCAATAGTGGTACTTATTATGTCACTAGACCTTTTTAATGGATAAAGGTTAAATCTTTGAAAGAAAATGAGAGTTTTGAGTTAAACATATTCGAGTTCCCTGCAACGTCTCGAAGAGTGTTTTAAAGAGTAAATATTGAATCTTTGAATGAAATTACCTCAATCAAGGTACCTATTATGTCACTAGACCTTTTTAATTTATAAAGATTGAATATTTGTAAAGAACTACGAGTTTTGAGTTAAAGTTATTTGAGTTCCCTTTGACGTCACGAAGCGTGTTTTAATGAGTAAAGGTTGAATCTTTGAACGAAATTATCTTAATCAATGTACCTATTATGTCAGTAGACCTTTTTAACGTATAAAGATGGAATCTTTGAAAAAAATGAGAGTATTGAGTTTAACTTATTTGAGTTACCTATGAAGTCGCGAAGAGTGTTTTAATGACCAAAGATTGAATCTTCAAATGAAAATTCCTCAATACAGGAACCTATTATGTTACTAGATCTTTTTGATGTATAAAGATTGAATCTTGGAAAGAAAATTAGAGTTTTGAGTTAAACTTATTCGAGTTCCTTTTGACATCCCGAAGAGTGTTTCAATGAATAAAGATTGAATCTTTGAATGAAATTATCTCAATCGAGGTACCTATTAAGTCACTAGAAATTTTTATTGTATAAAGATTGAATCTTTGAAAAGAAATGAGAGTTTTGAGTTAATGTTATTCGAGTTCCCTTTGACGTCACGAAGAGTGTTTTAATGAGTAAAGATTGAATCTTTGAATGAAATTACCTCAATCAAGGTACCTATTCTACCACTAGACCTTTCTAATGTATAAAGATTGAATCTTTGAAAGAAAATGAGTGTTTTGAGTTTAACCTATTCGAGTTACCTATGAAATCACGAAGAGTGTTTTAATGACTGAAGATTGAATCTTTGAATGAAAAATACCACAATAAAGGTACCAATTCTGTTACTAGACCTTTCCAATGTATAAAGATTGAATCTTTGAAAGAAAATGAGATTTTTGAGTTAAACTTATTCGAGTTCCCTGTAACGTCCCGAAGAGTGTTTTAATGAGTAAAGATTGAATTATTGAATGAAATTACCTCAATCAAGGTAGCTATTACATCGCTAGACCTTTTTAATTTATAAAGATTGACGTTTTGAAAAGAAATGAGTGTTTCGAGTTAAAGTTATTCAAGTTCCCTTTGACGTCACGAAGTGTGTTTTATTGAGTAAAGATTGAATCTTTGAATGAAACTACCTCAATCAAGGTACCTATTCTGTTACTAAACCTTTTTAATGTATAAAGATTGAATCTTTGAAAGAACATGAGAGTTTTGAGTTCAACTTATTCGAGCTACCTATGAAGTTGCGAAGAGTGTTTTAATGACTAAAGATTGAATCTTTGAATGAAAATACCTCAATAAAGGTACATATTTTGTTAGTAAACCTTTTTAATGTATAAAGACTGTATATTTGAAAGAAAATCAGAGTTTTGAGTTAAACTTATTCACGTTCCCTGTAACGTCCCAAAGAATGTTTTAATGAGTAAGTATTGAATCTTTGAATGTAATTACCTTAATCAAGGTAGCTATTATGTCACTAGACCTTTTTAATGTACAAAGATTGAATCTTGGAAAGAAAGTATGAGTTTTGAGTTTAACTTATTCGAGTTACCTATGAAGTCGCGAAGAGTGTTTTAATGAATAAAGATTGAATCTTTGAATGAAAACACCTCAATAAAGGTACCTATTATGTTACTAGACCTTTTTAATGTCTAAAGATTGAATCTTTGGAATAAAATGATAGTTCTGAGTTCAACTTATTCGATTTACCTATGAAGTCGTGAACAGTGTTTTAATGACTAAATAATGAATCTTTGAATGAAAATACCTTAGTAAAGGTACCTATTATGTTACAAGACCTTTTTAATGTATAAAGATTGAATCTTGGAAAGAAAATGACTGTTTTGAGTTAAACTTATTCGAGTTCCCTATGACATCCCGAAGAGTATTTCAACGAGTAAAGATTGAATCTTTGATTGAATTTACTTGAATCAAAGGACTTATTTTTGTCCCTGGACCTTTTATATATAAAGATTGAATCTTTAAAAAGAAATGAGCGTTATGAGTTAAACCTATCCGAGTTCCCTATGACGTCCCGAATAGTGTTTTAACGCGTAAGGACTGAATCTTTGTATGAAATTACCTCAATAGAGGTACTTATTATGTCACTTGACCTTTTTAATGCATAAAGGTTAAATCTTTGAAAGAAAATGAGAGTTTTGAGTTAAACATATTCGAGTTCCCTGCGACGTCTCGAAGAGTGTTTTAAAGAGTAAATATTGAATCTTTGAATGAAATTACCTCAATCAAGGTACCTATTATGTCACTAGACCTTTTTAATGTATAAAGATTGAATATTCGTAAAGAACTACGAGTTTTGAGTTAAAGTTATTTGAGTTCCCTTTGACGTCACGAAGCGTGTTTTAATGAGTAAAGATTGAATCTTTGAACGAAATTATCTCAATCAATGTACCTATTATGTCAGTAGACCTTTTTAACGTATAAAGATGGAATCTTTGAAAAAAATAAGAGTATTGAGTTTAACTTATTCGAGTTACCTATGAAGTCGCGAAGAGTGTTTTTATGACCAAAGATTGAATCTTCAAATAAAAATTCCTCAATACAGGAACCTATTATGTTACTAGATCTTTTTGATGTATAAAGATTGAATCTTTGAAAGTAAATTAGAGTTTTGAGTTAAACTTATTCGAGTTCCTTTTGACATCCCGAAGAGTGTTTTAATGAATAAAGATTGAATCTTTGAATGAAATTACCTCAATCGAGGTACCTATTAAGTCACTAGAAATTTTTATTGTATAAAGATTGAATCTTTCAAAAGAAATGAGAGTTTTGAGTTAAAGTTATTCGAGTTCCCTTTGACGTCACGAAGAGTGTTTTAATGAGTAAAGATTGCATTTTGAATGAAATTACCTCAATCAAGGTACCTATTCTATCACTAGACCTTTGTAATGTATAAAGATTGAATCTTTGAAAGAAAATGTGTGTTTTGAGTTTAACTTATTCGAGTTGCCTATGAAATCGCGAAGAGTGTTTTAATGACTGAAGATTGAATCTTTGAATGAAAAATACCACAATAAAGGTACCAATTCTGTTACTAGACCTTTCCAATGTATAAAGATTGAATCTTTGAAAGAAAATGAGATTTTTGAGTTAAACTTATTCGAGTTCCCTGTAACGTCCCGAAGAGTGTTTTAATGAGTAAAGATTGAATCATTGAATGAAATTACCTCAATCAAGGTAGCTATTACATCACTAGACCTTTTTAATTTATAAAGATTGACGTTTTGAAAAGAAATGAGTGTTTCGAGTTAAAGTTATTCAAGTTCCCTTTGACGTCACGAAGAGTGTTTTAATGAGTAAAGATTGAATCTTTGAATGAAATTACCTCAATCAAGGTACCTATTCTGTCACTAAACCTTTTTAATGTATAAAGATTGAATCTTTAAAAGAACATGAGAGTTTTGAGTTCAACTTATTCGAGCTACCTATGAAGTTGCGAAGAGTGTTTTAATGACTAAAGATTGAATCTTTGAATGAAAATACCTCAATAAAGGTACTTATTTTGTTAGTAGACCTTTTTAATGTATAAATACTGTATCTTTGAAAGAAAATGAGAGTTTTGAGTTAAACTTATTCACGTTCCCTGTAACGTCCCAAAGAGTGTTTTAAAGAGTAAGTATTCAATCTTTGAATGTAATTACCTCAATCAAGGTAACTATTATGTCACTAGACCTTTTTAATGTACAAAGATTGAATCTTGGAAAGAAAGTGAGAGTTTTGAGTTTAACTTATTCGAGTTACCTATGAAGTCGCGAAGAGTGTTTTAATAAATAAAGATTGAATCTTTGAATGAAAACACCTCAATAAAGGTACCTATTATGTTACTAGACCTTTTTAATGTCTAAAGATTGAATCTTTGCAATAAAATGATAGTTCTGAGTTCAACTTATTCGATTTACCTATGAAGTCCTGAACAGTGTTTTAATGACTAAATAATGAATCTTTGAATGAAAATACCTTAGTAAAGGTACCTATTATGTTACAAGACCTTTTTAATGTATAAAGATTGAATCTTGGAAAGAAAATGACTATTTTGAGTTAAACTTATTCGAGTTCCCTATGACATCCCGAAGAGTATTTCAACGAGTAAAGATTGAATCTTTGATTGAAATTACTTGAATCAAGGGACTTATTTTTGTCCCTGGACCTTTTATATATAAAGATTGAATCTTTAAAAAGAAATGAGCGTTATGAGTTAAACCTATCCGAGTTCCCTATGACGTCCCGAATAGTGTTTTAACGCGTAAGGACTGAATCTTTGTATGAAATTACCTCAATAGAGGTACTTATTATGTCAATAGACCTTTTTAATGCATAAAGGTTAAATCTTTGAAAGAAAATGAGAGTTTTGAGTTAAACATATTCTAGTTCCCTGCGACGTCTCGAAGAGATTTTTAAAGAGTAAATATTGAATCTTTGATTGAAATTACCTCAATCAAGGTACCTATTATGTCACTAGGCCTTTTTAATGTATAAAGATTAAATATTTGTAAAGAACTACGAGTTTTGAGTTAAAGTTATTTGAGTTCCCTTTGACGTCACGAAGCGTGTTTTAATGAGTAAAGATTGAATCTTTGAACGAAATTATCTCAATCAATGTACCTATTATGTCAGTAAACCTTTTTAACGTATAAACATGGAATCTTTGAAAAAAATGATAGTATTGAGTTTAACTTATTCGAGTTACCTATGAAGTCGCGAAGAGTGTTTTTATGACCAAAGATTGAATCTTCAAATGAAAATTCCTCAATACAGGAACCTATTATGTTACTAGATCTTTTTGATGTATAAAGATTGAATCTTTGAAAGGAAATTAGAGTTTTGAGTTAAACTTATTCGAGCTCCTTTTGACATCCCGAAGAGTGTTTTAATGAATAAAGATTGAATCTTTGAATAAAATTACCTCAATCGAGGAACCTATTAAGTCAATAGAAATTTTTATTGTATAAAGATTGAATCTTTGAAAAGAAATGAGAGTTTTGAGTTAAAGTTATTCGAGTTCCCTTTGACGTCACGAAGAGTGTTTTAATGAGTAAAGATTGAATCTTTGAATGAAATTACCTCAATCAAGCTACCTATTCTACCACTAGACCTTTGTAATGTATAAAGATTGAATCTTTGAAAGAAAATGAGTGTTTTGAGTTTAACTTATTCGAGTCACCTACGAAATCGCGAAGAGTGTTTTAATGACTGAAGATTGAATCTTTGAATTAAAAATACCACAATAAAGGTACCAATTCTGTTACAAGACCTTTCCAATGTATAAAGATTGAATCTTTGAAAGAAAATGAGATTTTTGAGTTAAACTTATTTGAGTTCCCTGTAACGTCCCGAAGAGTGTTTTAATGAGTAAAGATTGAATCATTGAATGAAATTACCTCAATCAAGGTAGCTATTACATCGCTAGACCTTTTTAATTTATAAAGATTGACGTTTTGAAAAGAAATGAGTGTTTTGAGTTAAAGTTATTCAAGTTCCCTTTGACGTCACGAAGTGTGTTTTAATGAGTAAAGATTGAATCTTTGAATGAAATTACCTCAATCAAGGTACCTATTTTGTCACTAAACCTTTTTAATGTATAAAGATTGAATCTTTGAAAGAACATGAGAGTTTTGAGTCCAACTTATTCGAGCTACCTATGAAGTTGCGAAGAGTGTTTTAATGATTAAAGATTGAATCTTTGAATGAAAATACCTCAATAAAGGTACTTATTTTGTTAGTAAACCTTTTTAATGTATAAAGACTGTATATTTGGAAGAAAATAAGAGTTTTGAGTTAAACTTATTCACGTTCCCTGTAACATCCCAAAGGGTGTTTTAATGAGTAAGGATTGAATCTTTGAATGTAATTACCTTAATCAAGGTAGCTATTATGTCACTAGACCTTTTTAATGTACAAAGATTGAATCTTGGAAAGAAAGTGAGAGTTTTGAGTTTAACTTATTCGAGTTACCTATGAAGTCGCGAAGAGTGTTTTAATGAATAAAGATTGAATCTTTGAATGAAAACACCTCAATAAAGGTACCTATTATGTTACTAGACCTTTTTAATGTCTAAAGATTGAATCTTTGGAATAAAATGATAGTTCTGAGTTCAACTTATTCGATTTACCTATGAAGTCGTGAACAGTGTTTTAATAACTAAATAATGAATCTTTGAATGAAAATACCTTAGTAAAGGTACCTATTATGTTACAAGACCTTTTTAATGTATAAAGATTGAATCTTGGAAAGAAAATGACTGTTTTGAGTTAAACTTATTTGAGTTCCCTATGACATCCCGAAGAGTATTTCAACGAGTAAAGATTGAATCTTTGATTGAAATTACTTGAATCATGGGACTTATTTTTGTCCTTGGACCTTTTATATATAAAGATTGAATCTTTAAAAAGAAATGAGCGTTATGAGTTAAACCTATCCGAGTTCCGTATCACGTCCCGAATAGTGTTTTAACGCGTAAGGACTGAATCTTTGTATGAAATTACCTTAATAGAGGTACTTATTATGTCACTAGACCTTTTTAATGCGTAAAGGTTAAATCTTTGAAAGAAAATGAGAGTTTTGAGTTAAACATATTCGAGTTCCCTGCGACGTCTCGAAGAGTGTTTTAAAGAGTAAATATTGAATCTTTGATTGAAATTACCTCAATTAAGGTACCTATTATGTCACTAGACCTTTTTAATGTATAAAGATTGAATATTTGTAAAGAACTACGAGTTTTGAGTTAAAGTTATTTGAGTTCCCTTTGACGTCACGAAGCGTGTTTTAATGAGTAAAGATTGAATCTTTGAACGAAATTATCTCAATCAATGTACCTATTATGTCAGTAGACCTTTTTAACGTATAAAGATGGAATCTTTGAAAAAAATGAGAGTATTGGGTTTAACTTATTCGAGTTACCTATAAAGTCGCGAAGAGTGTTTTTATGACCAAAGATTGAATCTTCAAATGAAAATTCCTCAATACAGGAACCTATTATGTTACTAGATCTTTTTGATGTATAAAGATTGAATCTTTGAAAGAAAATTAGAGTTTTGAGTTAAACTTATTCGAGCTCCTTTTGACATCCCGAAGAGTGTTTTAATGAATAAAGATTGAATCTTTGAATGAAATTACCTCAATCGAGGTACCTATTAAGTCACTAGAAATTTTTATTGTATAAAGATTGAATCTTTGAAAAGAAATGAGAGTTTTGAGTTAAAGTTATTCGAGTGCCTTTGACGTCACGAAGAGTGTTTTAATGAGTAAAGATTGAATCTTTGAATGAAATTACCTCAATCAAGGTACCTATTCTACCACTAGACCTTTGTAATGTATAAAGATTGAATCTTTGAAAGAAAATGAGTGTTTTGAGTTTAACTTATTCGAGTTACCTATGAAATCGCGAAGAGTGTTTTAATGACTGAAGATTGAATCTTTGAATGAAAAATACCACAATAAAGGTACCAATTCTGTTACTAGACCTTTCCAATGTATAAAGATTGAATATTTGAAAGAAAATGAGATTTTTGAGTTAAACTTATTCGAGTTCCCTGTAACGTCCCGAAGAGTGTTTTAATGAGTAAAGATTGAATTAATGAATGAAATTACCTCAATCAAGGTAGCTATTACATCGCTAGACCTTTTTAATTTATAAAGATTTACGTTTTGAAAAGGAATGAGTGTTTCGAGTTAAAGTTATTCTAGTTCCCTTTGACGTCACGAATAGTGTTTTAATGAGTAAAGATTGAATCTTTGAATGAAATTACCTCAATCAAGGTACCTATTCTGTCACTAAACCTTTTTTATGTATAAAGATTGAATCTTTGAAAGAACACGAGAGTTTTGAGTTCAACTTATTCGAGCTACCTATGAAGTTGCGAAGAATGTTTTAATGACTAAAGATTGAATCTTTGAATGAAAATACCTCAATAAAGGTACTTATTTTGTTAGTAGACCTTTTTAATGTATAAAGACTGTATCTTTGAAAGAAAATGAGAGTTTTGAGTTAAACTTATTCACGTTCCCTGTAACGTCCCAAAGAGCGTTTTAATGAGTAAGTATTGAATCTTTGAATGTAATTACCTTAATCAAGGTAGCTATTATGTCACTAGACCTTTTTAATGTACAAAGATTGAATCTTGGAAAGAAAGTGAGAGTTTTGAGTTTAACTTATTCGAGTTACCTATGAAGTCGCGAAGAGTGTTTTAATGAATAAAGATTGAATCTTTGAATGAAAACACCTCAATAAAGGTACCTATTATGTTACTAGACCTTTTTAATGTCTAAAGATTGAATCTTTGGAATAAAATGATAGTTCTGAGTTCAACTTATTCGATTTACCTATGAAGTCGTGAACAGTGTTTTAATGACTAAATAATGAATCTTTGAATGAAAATACCTTAATAAAGGTACCTATTATGTTACAAGACCTTTTTAATGTATAAAGATTGAATCTTGGAAAGAAAATGACTGTTTTGAGTTAAACTTATTCGAGTTCCCTATGACATCCCGAAGAGTATTTCAACACGTAAAGATTGAATCTTTGATTGAAATTACTTGAATCAAGGGACTTATTTTTGTCCCTGGACCTCTTATATATAAAGATTGAATCTTTAAAAAGAAATGAGCGTTATGAGTTAAACCTATCCGAGTTCCCTATGACGTCCCGAATAGTGTTTTAACGCGTAAGGACTGAATCTTTGTATGAAATTACCTCAATAGAGGTACTTATTATGTCACTAGACCTTTTTAATGCATAAAAGTTAAATCTTTGAAAGAAAATGAGAGTTTTGAGTTAAACATATTCGAGTTCCCTGCGACGTCTCGAAGAGTGTTTTAAAGAGTAAATATTCAATCTTTGATTGAAATTACCTCAATCAAGGTACCTATTATGTCACTAGACCTTTTTAATGTATAAAGATTGAATATTTGTAAAGAACTACGAGTTTTGAGTTAAAGTTATTTGAGTTCCCTTTGACGTCAGGAAGCGTGTTTTAATGAGTAAAGATTGAATCTTTGAACGAAATTATCTCAATAAATGTACCTATTATGTCAGTAGACCTTTTTAACGTATAAAGATGGAATCTTTGAAAAAAATGAGAGTATTGAGTTTAACTTATTCGAGTTACCTATAAAGTCGCGAAGAGTGTTTTTATGACCAAAGATTGAATCTTCAAATGAAAATTCCTCAATACAGGAACCTATTATGTTACTAGATCTTTTTGATGTATAAAGATTGAATCTTTGAAAGAAAATTAGAGTTTTGAGTTAAACTTATTCGAGCTCCTTTTGACATCCCGAAGAGTGTTTTAATGAATAAAGATTGAATCTTTGAATGAAATTACCTCAATCGAGGTACCTATTAAGTCACTAGAAATTTTTATTGTATAAAGATTGAATCTTTGAAAAGAAATGAGAGTTTTGAATTAAAGTTATTCGAGTTCCCTTTGACGTCACGAAGAGTGTTTTAATGAGTAAAGATTGAATCTTTGAATGAAATTACCTCAATCAAGGTACCTATTCTACCACTAGACCTTTGTAATGTATAAAGATTGAATCTTTGAAAGAAAATGAGTGTTTTGAGTTTAACTTATTCGAGTTACCTATTAAATCGCGAAGAGTGTTTTATTGACTGAAGATTGAATCTTTGAATAAAAAATACCACAATAAAGGTACCAATTCTGTTACTAGACCTTTCCAATGTATAAAGATTGAATCTTTGAAAGAAAATGAGATTTTTGAGTTAAACTTATTCGAGTTCCCTGTAACGTCCCGAAGAGTGTTCTAATGAGTAAAGATTGAATCATTGAATGAAATTACCTCAATCAAGGTAGCTATTACATCGCTAGACCTTTTTAATTTATAAAGATTGACGTTTTGAAAAGAAATGAGTGTTTCGAGTTAAAGTTATTCAAGTTCCCTTTGACGTCACGAAGTGTGTTTTAATGAGTAAAGATTGAATCTTTGAACGAAATTACCTCAATCAAGGTACCTATTCTATCACTAAACCTTTTTAATGTATAAAGATTGAATCTTTGAAAGAACATGAGAGTTTTGAGTCCAACTTATTCGAGCTACCTATGAAGTTGCGAAGAGTGTTTTAAAGACTAAAGATTGAATCTTTGAATGAAAATACCTCAATAAAGGTACTTATTTTGTTAGTAAACCTTTTTAATGTATAAAGACTGTATATTTGAAAGAAAATGAGAGTTTTGAGTTAAACTTATTCACGTTCCCTGTAACGTCCCAAAGAGTGTTTTAATGAGTAAGTATTGAATCTCTGAATGTAATTACCTTAATCAAGGTAGCTATTATGTCACTAGACCTTTTTAATATACAAAGATTGAATCTTGGAAAGAAAGTGAGAGTTTTGAGTTTAACGTATTCGAGTTACCTATGAAGTCGCGAAGAGTGTTTTAATGAATAAAGATTGAATCTTTGAATGAAAACACCTCAATAAAGGTACCTATTATGTTACTAGACCTTTTTAATGTCTAAAGATTGAATCTTTGGAATAAAATGATAGTTCTGAGTTCAACTTATTCGATTTACCTATGAAGTCATGAACAATGTTTTAATGACTAAATAATGAATCTTTGAATGAAAATACCTTAGTAAAGGTACCTATTATGTTACAAGACCTTTTTAATGTATAAAGATTGAATCTTGGAAAGAAAATGACTGTTTTGAGTTAAACTTATTCGAGTTCCCTATGACATCCCGAAGAGTATTTCAACGAGTAAAGATTGAATCTTTGATTGAAATTACTTGAATCAAGGGACTTATTATTGTCCCTGGACCTTTTATATATAAAGATTGAATCTTTAAAAAGAAATGAGCGTTATGAGTTAAACCTATCCGAGTTCCATATCACGTCCCGAATAGTGTTTTAACGCGTAAGGACTGAATCTTTGTATGAAATTACCTCAATAGAGGTACTTATTATGTCACTAGACCTTTTTAATGCATAAAGGTTAAATCTTTGAAAGAAAATGAGAGTTTTGAGTTAAACATATTCGAGTTCCCTGCGACGTCTCGAAGAGTGTTTTAAAGAGTAAATATTGAATCTTTGATTGAAATTACCTCAATCAAGGTACCTATTATGTCACTAGACCTTTTTAATGTATAAAGATTGAATATTTGTAAAGAACTACGAGTTTTGAGTTAAAGTTATTTGAGTTCCCTTTGACGTCAGGAAGCGTGTTTTAATGAGTAAAGATTGAATCTTTGAATGAAATTATCTCAATCAATGTACCTATTATGTCAGTAGACCTTTTTAACGTATAAAGATGGAATCTTTGAAAAAAATGAGAGTATTGAGTTTAACTTATTCGAGTTACCTATAAAGTCGCGAAGAGTGTTTTTATGACCAAAGATTGAATCTTCAAATGAAAATTCCTCAATACAGGAACCTATTATGTTACTAGATCTTTTTGATGTATAAAGATTGAATCTTTGAAAGAAAATTAGAGTTTTGAGTTAAACTTATTCGAGCTCCTTTTGACATCCCGAAGAGTGTTTTAATGAATAAAGATTGAATCTTTGAATGAAATTACCTCAATCGAGGTACCTATTAAGTCACTAGAAATTTTTATTGTATAAAGATTGAATCTTTGAAAAGAAATGAGAGTTTTGAGTTAAAGTTATTCGAGTTCCCTTTGACGTCACGAAGAGTGTTTTAATGAGTAAAGATTGAATCTTTGAATGAAATTACCTCAATCAAGGTACCTATTCTACCACTAGACCTTTGTAATGTATAAAGATTGAATCTTTGAAAGAAAATGAGTGTTTTGAGTTTAACTTATTCGAGTTACCTATGAAATCGCGAAGAGTGTTATATTGACTGAAGATTGAATCTTTGAATGAAAAATACCACAATAAAGGTACCAATTCTGTTACTAGACCTTTCCAATGTATAAAGATTGAATCTTTGAAAGAAAATGAGATTTTTGAGTTAAACTTATTCGAGTTCCCTGTAACGTCCCGAAGAGTGTTTTAATGAGTAAAGATTGAATCATTGAATGAAATTACCTCAATCAAGGTAGCTATTACATCGCTAGACCTTTTTAATTTATAAAGATTGACGTTTTGAAAAGAAATGAGTGTTTCGAGTTAAAGTTATTCAAGTTCCCTTTGATGTCACGAAGTGTGTTTTAATGAGTAAAGATTGAATCTTTGAACGAAATTACCTCAATCAAGGTACCTATTCTATCACTAAACCTTTTTAATGTATAAAGATTGAATCTTTGAAAGAACATGAGAGTTTTGAGTCCAACTTATTCGAGCTACCTATGAAGTTGGGAAGAGTGTTTTAATGACTAAAGATTGAATCTTTGAATGAAAATACCTCAATAAAGGTACTTATTTTGTTAGTAAACCTTTTTAATGTATAAAGACTGTATATTTGAAAGAAAATGAGAGTTTTGAGTTAAACTTATTCACGTTCCCTGTAACGTCCTAAAGAGTGTTTTAATGAGTAAGTATTGAATCTCTGAATGTAATTACCTTAATCAAGGTAGCTATTATGTCACTAGACCTTTTTAATGTACAAAGATTGAATCTTGGAAAGAAAGTGAGAGTTTTGAGTTTAACGTATTCGAGTTACCTATGAAGTCGCGAAGAGCGTGTTAATGAATAAAGATTGAATCTTTGAATGAAAACACCTCAATAAAGGTACCTATTATGTTACTAGACCTTTTTAATGTCTAAAGATTGAATCTTTGGAATAAAATGATAGTTCTGAGTTCAACTTATTCGATTTACCTATGAAGTCGTGAACAATGTTTTAATGACTAAATAATGAATCTTTGAATGAAAATACCTTAGTAAAGGTACCTATTATGTTACAAGACCTTTTTAATGTATTAAGATTGAATCTTGGAAAGAAAATGACTGTTTTGAGTTAAACTTATTCGAGTTCCCTATGACATCCCGAAGAGTATTTCAACGAGTAAAGATTGAATCTTTGATTGAAATTACTTGAATCAAGGGACTTATTTTTGTCCCTGGACCTTTTATATATAAAGATTGAATCTTTAAAAAGAAATGAGCGTTATGAGTTAAACCTATCCGAGTTCCATATCACATCCCGAATAGTGTTTTAACGCGTAAGGACTGAATCTTTGTATGAAATTACCTCAATAGAGGTACTTATTATGTCACTAGACCTTTTTAATGCATAAAGGTTAAATCTTTGAAAGAAAATGAGAGTTTTGAGTTAAACATATTCGAGTTCCCTGCGACGTCTCGAAGAGTGTTTTAATGAGTAAATATTGAATCTTTGATTGAAATTACCTCAATCAAGGTACCTATTATGTCACTAGACCTTTTTAATATATAAAGATTGAATATTTGTAAAGAACTACGAGTTTTGAGTTAAAGTTATTTGAGTTCGCTTTGACGTCAGGAAGCGTGTTTTAATGAGTAAAGATTGAATCTTTGAACGAAATTATCTCAATCAATGTACCTGTTATGTCAGTAGACCTTTTTAACGTATAAAGATGGAATCTTTGAAAAAAATGAGAGTATTGAGTTTAACTTATTCGAGTTACCTATAAAGTCGCGAAGAGTGTTTTTATGACCAAAGATTGAATCTTCAAATGAAAATTCCTCAATACAGGAACCTATTATGTTACTAGATCTTTTTGATGTATAAAGATTGAATCTTTGAAAGAAAATTAGAGTTTTGAGTTAAACTTATTCGAGCTCCTTTTGACATCCCGAAGAGTGTTTTAATGAATAAAAATTGAATCTTTGAATGAAATTACCTCAATCGAGGTACCTATTAAGTCACTAGAAATTTTTATTGTATAAAGATTGAATCTTTGAAAAGAAATGAGAGTTTTGAGTTAAAGTTATTCGAGTTCCCTTTAACATCACGAAGAGTGTTTGAATGAGTAAAGATTGAATCTCTGAATGAAATTACCTCAATCAAGGTACCTATTCTACCACTAGACCTTTGTAATGTATAAGGATTGAATCTTTGAAAGAAAATGAGTGTTTTGAGTTTAACTTATTCGAGTTACCTATGGAATCGCGAAGAGTGTTTTAATGACTAAAGATTGAATCTTTGAATGAAAAATACCACAATAAAGGTACCAATTCTGTTACTAGACCTTTTTAATGTATAAAGATTGAATGTTTGAAATAAAATGAGATTTTTGAGTTAAAGTTATTCGAGTTCCCTGTAACGTCCCGAAGAGTGTTTTAATGAGTAAAGATTGAATCATTGAATGAAATTACCTCAATCAAGGTAGCTATTACATCACTAGACCTTTTTAATTTATAAAGATTGACGTTTTGAAAAGAAATGAGTGTTTCGAGTTAAAGTTATTCAAGTTTCCTTTGACGTCATGAAGAGTGTTTTAATGAGTAAAGATTGAATCTTTGAATGAAATTACCTCAATCAAGGCACCTATTCTGTCACTAAACCTTTTTAATGTATAAAGATTGAATCTTTGAAAGAACATGAGAGTTTTGAGTTCAACTTATTCGAGTTACCTATGAAGTTGCGAAGACTGTTTTAATGACTAAAGATTGAATCTTTAAATGAAAATACCTCAATCAAGGTACTTATTTTGTTAGTAGACCTTTTTAATGTATAAAGATTGTATCTTTGAAAGAAAATGAGAGTTTTGAGTTAAACTTATTCATGTTCCCTGTAACGTCCCAAAGAGTGTTTTAATGAGTAAATATTGAATCTTTGAATGTAATTACCTCAATTAAGGTAGCTATTATGTCAGTAGACCTTTTTAATGTACAAAGATTGAATCTTGGAAAGAAAGTGAGAGTTTTGAGTTTAACTTATTCGAGTTACCTATGAAGTCGCGAAGAGTGTTTTAATGAATAAAGAATGAATCTTTGAATGAAAACACCTCAATAAAGGTACCTATTATGTTACTAGACCTTTTTAATGTCTAAAGATTGAATCTTTGGAATAAAATGATAGTTCTGAGTTTAACTTATTCGATTTACCTATGAAGTCGTGAACAGTGCTTTAATGACTAAATAATGAATCTTTGAATGAAAATACCTTAGTAAAGGTACCTATTATGTTACTAGACCTTTTTAATGTATAAAGATTGAATCTTGGAAAGAAAATGACTGTTTTGAATTAAACTTATTCGAGTTCCCTATGACATCCAGAAGAGTATTTCAACGAGTAAAGATTGAATCTTTGATTGAAATTACTTGAATCAAGGGACTTTTTTTTTCCCTGGACCTTTTATGTATAAAAATTGAATCTTTAAAAAGAAATGAGCGTTATGAGTTAAACTTATCCGAGTTCCCTATGACGTCCCGAATAGTGTTTTAACGCGTGAGGATTGAATCTTTGTATGAAATTATCTCAATAGAGGTACTTATTATGTCACTAGACCTTTTTAATGTATAAAGGTTTAATCTTTGAAAGAAAATGAGAGTTTGGAGTTAAACATATTCGAGTTCCCTGCAACGTCTCGAAAAGTGTTTTAAAGAGTAAATATTGAATCTTTGAATGAAATTACCTCAATCAAGGTACCTATTATGTCACTAGACCTTTTTAATGTACAAAGATTGAATATTTGTAAAGAACTACGAGTTTTGAGTTAAAGTTATTTGAGTTCCCTTTGAAGTCACGAAGCGTGTTTTAATGAGTAAAGATTGAATCTTTGAACGAAATTATCTCAATCAGTGTACCTATTATGTCAGTAGACCTTTTTAATGTATAAAGATGAAATCTTTGAAAAAAATGAGAGTATTGAGTTTAACTAATTCGAGTTACATATGAAGTCGCGAAGAGTGATTTAATGACCAAAGATTGAATCTTCAAATGAAAATTCCTCAATAAAGGAACCTATTATGTTACTAGATCTTTTTGATGTATAAAGATTGAATCTTTGAAAGAAAATTAGAGTTTTGAGTTAAACTTATTCGAGTTCCTTTTGACATCCCGAAGAGTGTTTTAATGAATAAAGATTGAATCTTTGAATGAAATTACCTCAATCGAGGTACCTATTAAGTCACTAGAAATTTTTATTGTACAAAGATTGAATCTTTGAAAAGAAATGAGAGTTTTGAGTTAAAGTTATTCGAGTTCCCTTTGACGTCACGAAGAGTATTTTAATGAGTAAAGATTGAATCTTTGAATGAAATTACCTCAATCAAGGTACCTATTCTACCACTAGACCTTTGTAATGTATAAAAGATTGAATCTTTGAAAGAAAATGAGTGTTTTCAGTTTAACTTATTCGAGTTACCTATGAAGTCGCGAAGAGTGTTTTAATGACCAACGATTGAATCTTCAAATGAAAATTCCTCAATAAAGGAACCTATTATGTTACTAGATCTTTTTGATGTATAAAGATTGAATCTTTGAAAGAAAATTAGAGCTTTGAGTTAAACTTATTCGAGTTTCTTTTGAGATCCCGAAGAGTGTTTTAATGAATAAAGAATGAATCTTTAAATGAAATTACTTCAATCGAGGTACGTATTAAGTCACAAGAAATTTTTATTGTATAAAGATTGAATCTTTGAGAGGAAATGAGAGTTTTGAGTTAAAGTTATTCGAGTTCCCTTTGACGTCACGAAAAGTGTTTTAATGAGTAAAGATTGAATCTTTGAATGAAACTACCTCAATCAAGGTGCCTATTCTACCACTAGACCTTTGTAATGTATAAAGATTGAATCTTTGAAAGAAAATGAGTGTTTTGAGTTTAACTTATTCGAGTTACCTATGAAATCACGAAGAGTGTTTTAATAACTGAAGATTGAATCTTTGAATGAAAAATACCACAATAAAGGTACCAATTCTGTTATTAGACCTTTTTAATGTATAAAGATCGAATCTTTGAAAGAAAATGAGATTTTTGAGTTAAACTTATTCGAGTTCCCTGTAACGTCCGGAAGAGTGTTTTAATGAGTAATCATTGAATAAAATTACCTCAATCAAGGTAGCTATTACATCACTAGACCTTTTTAATTTATAAAGATTGACGTTTTGAAAAGAAATGAGTGTTTCGAGTTAAAGTTATTCAAGTTCCCTTTAACGTCACGAAGAGTGTTTTAATGAGTAAAGATTGAATCTTTGTATGAAATTATCTCAATAGAGGTACTTATTATGTCACTAGACCTTTTTAATGTATAAAGGTTTAATCTTTGAAAGAAAATGAGAGTTTGGAGTTAAACATATTCGAGTTCCCTGCAACGTCTCGAAAAGTGTTTTAAAGAGTAAATATTGAATCTTTGAATGAAATTACCTTAATCAAGGTACCTATTATGTCACTAGACCTTTTTAATGTACAAAGATTGAATATTTGTAAAGAACTACGAGTTTTGAGTTAAAGTTATTTGAGTTCCCTTTGAAGTCACGAAGCGTGTTTTAATGAGTAAAGATTGAATCTTTGAACGAAATTATCTCAATCAGTGTACCTATTATGTCAGTAGACCTTTTTAATGTATAAAGATGAAATCTTTGAAAAAAATGAGAGTATTGAGTTTAACTAATTCGAGTTACATATGAAGTCGCGAAGAGTGATTTAATGACCAAAGATTGAATCTTCAAATGAAAATTCCTCAATAAAGGAACCTATTATGTTACTAGATCTTTTTGATGTATAAAGATTGAATCTTTGAAAGAAAATTAGAGTTTTGAGTTAAACTTATTCGAGTTCCTTTTGACATCCCGAAGAGTGTTTTAATGAATAAAGATTGAATCTTTGAATGAAATTACCTCAATCGAGGTACCTATTAAGTCACTATAAATTTTTATTGTACAAAGATTGAATCTTTGAAAAGAAATGAGAGTTTTGAGTTAAAGTTATTCGAGTTCCCTTTGACGTCACGAAGAGTATTTTAATGAGTAAAGATTGAATCTTTGAATGAAATTACCTCAATCAAGGTACCTATTCTACCACTAGACCTTTGTAATGTATAAAAGATTGAATCTTTGAAAGAAAATGAGTGTTTTCAGTTTAACTTATTCGAGTTACCTATGAAGTCGCGAAGAGTGTTTTAATGACCAACGATTGAATCTTCAAATGAAAATTCCTCAATAAAGGAACCTATTATGTTACTAGATCTTTTTGATGTATAAAGATTGAATCTTTGAAAGAAAATTAGAGCTTTGAGTTAAACTTATTCGAGTTTCTTTTGAGATCCCGAAGAGTGTTTTAATGAATAAAGAATGAATCTTTAAATGAAATTACTTCAATCGAGGTACGTATTAAGTCACAAGAAATTTTTATTGTATAAAGATTGAATCTTTGAGAGGAAATGAGAGTTTTGAGTTAAAGTTATTCGAGTTCCCTTTGACGTCACGAAAAGTGTTTTAATGAGTAAAGATTGAATCTTTGAATGAAACTACCTCAATCAAGGTGCCTATTCTACCACTAGACCTTTGTAATGTATAAAGATTGAATCTTTGAAAGAAAATGAGTGTTTTGAGTTTAACTTATTCGAGTTACCTATGAAATCACGAAGAGTGTTTTAATAACTGAAGATTGAATCTTTGAATGAAAAATACCACAATAAAGGTACCAATTCTGTTATTAGACCTTTTTAATGTATAAAGATCGAATCTTTGAAAGAAAATGAGATTTTTGAGTTAAACTTATTCGAGTTCCCTGTAACGTCCGGAAGAGTGTTTTAATGAGTAATCATTGAATAAAATTACCTCAATCAAGGTAGCTATTACATCACTAGACCTTTTTAATTTATAAAGATTGACGTTTTGAAAAGAAATGAGTGTTTCGAGTTAAAGTTATTCAAGTTCCCTTTAACGTCACGAAGAGTGTTTTAATGAGTAAAGATTGAATCTTTGAATGAAATTACCTCAATTAAGGTACCTATTCTGTCACTAAACCTTTTTAATGTATAAAGATTGAATATTTGTAAAGAACTACGAGTTTTGAGTTAAAGTTATTTGAGTTCCCTCTGACGTCATGAAGCGTGTTTTAATGAGTAAATATTGAATCTTTGAACAAAATTATCTCAATCAATGTACCTATTATGTCAGTAGACCTTTTTAATGTATAAAGATGGAATCTTTGAAAAAAATGAGAGTATTGAGTTTAACTTATTCGAGTTACCTATGAAGTCGCGAAGAGTGTTTTAATAACCAAAGATTGAATCTTCAAATGAAAATTCCTTAATAAAGGAACCTACTATGATAGTAGATCTTTTTGATGTATAAAGATTGAATCTTTGAAAGAAAATTAGAGTTTTGAGTTAAACTTATTCGAGTTCATTTTGACATCCCGAAGAGTGTTTTAATGAATAAAGATTGAATCTTTGAATGAAATTACCTCAATCGAGGTACCTATTAAGTCACTAGAAATTTTTATTGTATGAAGATTGAATCTTTGAAAAGAAATGAGAGTTTTGAGTTAAAGTTATTCGAGTTCCCTTTGACATCACGAAGAGTGTTTTAATGAGTAAAGATTGAATCTTTGAATGAAATTACCTCAATCAAGGTACCTATTCTAGCACTAGACCTTTGTAATGTATAAAGATTGAATCTTTGAAAGAAAATGAGTGTTTTGAGTTTAACTTATTCGAGTTACCTATGAAATCGCAAAGAGTGTTTTAATGACTGAAGATTAAATCTTTGAATGAAAAATACCACAATAAAGGTACCAATTCAGTTACTAGACCTTTTTAATGTATAAAGATTGAATCTTTGAAAGAAAATGAGATTTTTGAGTTAAACTTATTCGAGTTCCCTATAACGTCCCGAAGAGTGTTTTAATGAGTAATCATTGAATGAAATTACCTCAATCAAGGTAGCTATTACATCACTAGACCTTTTTAATTTATAAAGATTGACGTTTTGAAAAGAAATTAGTGTTTCGAGTTAAATTTATTCAAGTTCCCTTTGACGTCACGAAGAGTATTTTAATGAGTAAAGATTGAATCTTTGAATGAAATTACCTCAATCAAGGTACCTATTCTGTCACTAAACCTTTTTAATGTGTAAAGATTGAATCTTTTAAAGAACATGAGAGTTTTGCGTTCAACTTATTTGGGTTACCTATGAAGTTGCGAAGAGTGTTTTAATGACTAAAGATTGAATCTTTGAATGAAAATTCCTCAATAAAGGTACTTATTTTGTTAGTAGACCTTTTTAATGTATAAAGATTGTATCTTTGAAAGAAAATGAGAGTTTTGAGTTAAAATTATTCATGTTCCCTATAACGTCCCAAAGAGTGTTTTAATGAGTAAATATTGAATCTTTGAATGTAATTACCTCAAGCAAGGTAGCTATTATGTCACTAGACCTTTTTAATGTACAAAGATTGAATCTTGGAAAGAAAGTGAGAGTTTTGAGTTTAACTTATTCGAGTTACCTATGAAGTCGCGAAGAGTTTTTTAATGAATAAAGATTGAATCTTTGAATGAAAACACCTCAATAAAGGTACCTATCATGTTACTAGACCTTTTTAATGTCTAAAGATTGAATCTTTGGAATAAAATGATAGTTCTAAGTTTAACTTATTCGATTTACCTATGAAGTCGTGAACAGTGTTTTAATGACTAAATAATGAATCTTTGAATGAAAATACCTTAGTAAAGATACCTATTATGTTACTAGACCTTTTTAATGTATAAAGATTGAATCTTGGATAGAAAATGACTGTTTTGAGTTAAACTTATTCGAGTTCCGTATGACATCCCGAAGAGTATTTCAACGAGTAAAGATTGAATCTTTGATTGAAATTACTTGAATCAAGGGACTTATTTTTGTCCCCGGACCTTTTATATATAACGATTGAATCTTTAAAAAGAAATGAGCGTTATGAGTTAAACCTATCCGAGTTCCCTATGATGTCCCGAAGAGTGTTTTAATGAATAAAGATTGAATCTTTGAATGAAATTACCTCAATCAAGGTACCTATTAAGTCACTAGAAATTTTTATTGTATAAAGATTGAATCTTTGAAAAGAAATGAGAGTTTTGAGTTAAAGTTATTCGAGTTCCCTTTGACGTCACGAAGAGTGTTTTAATGAGTAAAGATTGAATCTTTGAATGAAATTACCTCAATCAAGGTACCTATTCTACCACTAGACCTTTGTATTGTATAAAGATTGAATCTTTGAAAGAAAATGAGTGTTTTGAGTTTAACTTATTCGAGTTACCAATGAAATCGCGAAGTGTGTTTTAGTGACTGAAGATTGAATCTTTGAATGAAAAATACCACAATAAAGGTACTAATTCTGTTACTAGACCTTTTTAATGTATAAAGATTGAATCTTTGAAAGAAAATGAGATTTTTGAGTTAAACTTATTCGAGTTCCCTGTAACGTCCCGAAGAGTGTTTTAATGAGTAATCATTGAATGAAATTACCTCAATCAAGGTAGCTATTACATCACTAGACCTTTTTAATTTATAAAGATTGACGTTTTGAAAAGAAATGACTGTTTTGAGTTAAACTTATTCAAGTTCCCTATGACATCACGAAGAGTGTTTTAATGAGTAAAGATTGAATCTTTGATTGAAATTACTTGAATCAAGGGACTTATTTTTTCCCTGGACCTTTTATGTATAAAGATTGAATCTTTAAAAAGAAATGAGCGTTATGAGTTAAACCTATCCGAGTTCCCTATGATGTCCCGAATAGTGTTTTAACGCGTGAGGATTGAATCTTTGTATGAAATTACCTCAATAGAGGCACTTATTATGTCACTAGACCTTTTTAATGTATAGAGGTTTAATCTTTGAAAGAAAATGAGAGTTTTGAGTTAAACATATTCGAGTTCCCTGCGACGCCTCGAAGAGTGTTTTAAAGAGTAAATATTGAATCTTTGAATGAAATTACCTCAATCAAGGTACCTATTATGTCCCTAGTCCTTTTTAATGTATAAAGATTGAATATTTGTAAAGAACTACGAGTTTTGAGTTAAAGTTATTTGAGTTCCCTTTGACGTCATGAAGCGTGTTTTAATGAGTAAATATTGAATCTTTGAGCGAAATTATCCCAATCAATGTACCTATTATGTCAGTAAACCTTTTTAATGTATAAAGATGGAATCTTTGAAAAAAATGAGAGTATTGACTTTAAGTTATTCGAGTTACCTATGAAGTCGCGAAGAGTGTTTTAATGACCAAAGATTGAATCTTCAAATGAAAATTCCTCAATAAAGGAACCTATTATGCTACTAGATCTTTTTAATGTATAAAGATTGAATCTTTGAAAGAAAATTAGAGTTTTGAGTTAAACTTATTCGAGTTCGTTTTGACATCCCGAAGAGTGTTTTATTGAATAAAGATTGAATCTTTGAATGAATTACCTCAATCGAGGTACCTATTAGGTCACTAGAAATTTTAATTGTATAAAGATTGAATCTTTGAAAAGAAATGGGAGTTTTGAGTTAAAGTTATTCGAGTTCCCTTTGACGTCACGAAGAGTGTTTTAATGAGTAAAGATTGAATCTTTGAATGAAATTACCTCAATCAAGGTACCTATTCTGTCACTAAACCTTTTTAATGTATAAAAATTGAATCTTTGAAAGAACATTAGAGTTTTGAGTTCAACTTATTCGGTTTACCTATGAAGTTGCGAAGAGTGTTTTAATGACTAAAGATTGAATCTTTGAATGAAAATACCTCAATAAAGGTACTTATTTTGTTAGTAGACCTTTTTAATGTATAAAGATTGTATCTTTGAAAGAAAATGAGAGTTTTGAGTTAAACTTATTCATGTTCCCTGTAACGTCCCAAAGAGTGTTTTAATGAGTAAATATTGAATCTTTGAATGTAATTACCTCAATCAAGGTAGCTATTATGTCACTAGACCTTTTTAATGTACAAAGATTGAATCTTGGAAAGAAAGTGAAAGTTTTGAGTTTAACTTATTCGAGTTACCTATGAAGTCGCGAAGAGTGTTTTAATGAATAAAGATTGAATCTTTGAATGAAAACACCTCAATAAAGGTACCTATTATGTTACTAGACCTTTTTAATGTCTAAAGATTGAATCTTTGGAATAAAATGATAGTTCTGAGTTTAACTTAAAATTTACCTATGAAGTCATGAACAGTGTTTTAATGAGTAAATAATGAATCTTTGAATGAAAATACCTTAGTAAAGGTACCGATTATGTTACTAGACCTTTTTAATGTATAAAGATTGAATCTTGGAAAGAAAATGACTGTTTTGAGTTAAACTTATTCGAGTTCCCTATGACATCCCGAAGAGTATTTCAACGTGTAAAGATTGAATCTTTGATTGAAATTACTTGAATCAAGGAACTTATTTTGTCCCTGGACCTTTTATATATAAAGATTGAATCTTGAAAAAGAAATGAGCGTTATGAGTTAAACCTATCCGAGTTCCCTATGACGTCCCGAATAGTGTTTTAACGCGTGAGGATTGAATCTTTGGATGAAATTACCTCAATAGAGGTACTTATTATGTCACTAGAGCTTTTTAATGTATAAAGGTTTAATCTTTGAAAGAAAATGAGAGTTTTGTGTTAAACATATTCGAGTTCCCTAAGACGTCTCGAAGAGTGTTTTAAAGAGTAAATATTGAATCTTTGAATGAAATTACCTCAATCAAGTTACCTATTATGCCACTAGACCTTTTTAATGTATAAAGATTGAATATTTGTAAAGAACTACGAGTTTTGAGTTAAAGTTATTTGAGTTCCCTTTGACGTCACGAAGCGTGTTTGAATGAGTAAAGATTGAATCTTTGAACGAAATTATCTCAATCAATGTACCTATTATGTCAGTATACCTTTTTAATGTATAAAGATGGAATCTTTGAAAAAAATGAGAGTGTTGAGTTTAACTTATTCGAGTTGCCTATGAAGTCGCGAAGAGTGTTTTAATGACCAAAGATTGAATCTTCAAATGAAAATTCCTCAATAAAGGAACCTATTATGCTACTAGATCTTTTTGATGTATAAAGATCGAATCTTTGAAAGAAAATTAGAGTTTTGAGTTAAACTTATTCGAGTTCCTTTTGACATCCCGAAGAGTGTTTTAATGAATAATGATTGAATCTTTGAATGAAATTACCTCAATCGAGGTACCTATTAAGTCACTAGAAATTTTTATTGTATAAAGATTGAATCTTTGAAAAGAAATGAGAGTTTTGAGTTAAAGTTATTCGAGTTCCCTTTGACGTCACGAAGAGTGTTTTAATGAGTAAAGATTGAATCTTTGAATGAAATTACCTCAATCAAGGTACCTATTCTACCACTAGACCTTTGTAATGTATAAAGATTGAATCTTTGAAAGAAAATGAGTGTTTTGTGTTTAACTTATTCGAGTTACCTATGAAATCGCGAAGAGTGTTTTAATGACTGAAGATTGAATCTTTGAATGAAAAATACCACAATAAAGGTACCAATTCTGTTACTAGACCTTTTTAATGTATAAAGATTGAATCTTTGAAAGAAAATGAGATTTTTGAGTTAAACTTATTCGAGTTCCCTGTAACGTCCTGGAGAGTGTTTTAATGAGTAATCATTGAATGAAATTACCTCAATCAAGGTAGCTATTACATCACTAGACCTTTTTAATTTATAAAGATTGACGTTTTGAAAAGAAATGAGTGTTTTGAGTTAAAGTTATTCAAGTTCCCTTTGACGTCACGAAGAGTGTTTTAATGAGTAAAGATTGAATCTTTGAATGAAATTACCTCAATCAAGGTACCTATTCTGTCACTAAACCTTTTTACTGTATAAAGATTGAATCTTTGAAAGAACATGAGAGTTCTGAGTTCAACTTATTCGGGTTACCTATGAAGTTGCGAAGAGTGTTTTAATGAATAAAGATTGAATCTTTGAATGAAAATACCCCAATAAAGGTACTAATTTTTTTAGTAGACCTTTTTAATGTATAAAGATTGTGTCTTTGAAAGAAAATGAGAGTTTTGAGTTAAACTTATTCATGTTCCCTGTAACGTCCCAAAGAATGTTTTAATGAGTAAATATTGAATCTTTGAATGTAATTACCTCAATCAAGGTAGCTATTATGTCACTAAACCTTGTTAATGTACAAAGATTGAATCTTGGAAAGAAAGTGAGAGTTTTGAGTTTAACTTATTCGAGTTACCTATGAAGTCGCGAAGAGTGTTTTGGTGAATAAAGATTGAATCTTTGAATGAAAACACCTCAATAAAGGTACCTATTATGTTACTAGACCTTTTTAATGTCTAAAGATTGAATCTTTGGAATAAAATGATAGTTCTGAGTTTAACTTATTCGATTTACCTATGAAGTCGTGAACAGTGTTTTAATGACTAAATAATGAATCTTTGAATAAAAATACCTTAGTAAAGGTACCTATTATGTTACTAGACCTTTTTCATGTATAAAGATTGAATCTTGGAAAGAAAATGACTGTTTTGAGTTAAACTTATTCGAGTTCCCTATGACATCCCGAAAAGTATTTCAACGAGTAAAGATTGAATCTTTGATTGAAATTACTTGAATCAAGGGACTTATTTTGTCCCTGGACCTTTTATATATAAAGATTGAATCTTTAAAAAGAAATGAGCGTTATGAGTTAAACCTATCCGAGTTCCCTATGACGTCCCGAATAGTGTTTTAACGCGTGAGGATTGAATCTTTGTATGAAATTACCTCAATAGAGGTACTTATTATGTCACTAGACCTTTTTAACGTATAAAGGTTTAATCTTTGAAAGAAAATGAGAGTTTTGAGTTAAACAGATTCGAGTTCCCTGCGACGCCTCGAAGAGTGTTTTAAAGGGTAAATATTGAATCTTTGAATGAAATTACCTCAATCAAGGTACCTATTATGTCACTAGACCTTTTTAATGTATAAAGATTGAATATTTGTAAAGAACTACGAGTTTTGAGTTAAAGTTATTTGAGTTCCCTTTGACGTCACGAAGCGTGTTTGAATGAGTAAAGATTGAATCTTTGAACGAAATTATCTCAATCAAAGTACCTATTATGTCAGTAGACCTTTTTAATGTATAAAGATGGAATCTTTAAAAAAAAATGAGAGTATTGAGTTTAACTTATTCGAGTTACCTATGAAGTCGCGAAGAGTGTTTTAATGACCAAAGATTGAATCTTCAAATGAAAATTCCTCAATAAAGGAACCTATTATGCTACTAGATCTTTTTGATGTATAAAGATTGAATCTTTGAAAGAAAATTAGAGTTTTGAGTTAAACTTATTCGAGTTCCTTTTGACATCCCGAAGAGTGTTTTAATGAATAAAGATTGAATCTTTGAATGAAATTACCTCAATCGAGGTACCTATTAAGTCATTAGAAATTTTTATTGTATAAAGATTGAATCTTTGAAAAGAAATGAGAGTTTTGAGTTAAAGTTATTCGAGTTCCCTTTGACGTCACGAAGAGTGTTTTAATGAGTAAAGATTGAATCTTTGAATGAAATTACCTCAATCAAGGTACCAATTCTACCACTAGACCTTTGTAATGTATAAAGATTGAATCTTTGAAGGAAAATGAGTGTTTTGTGTTTAACTTATTCGAGTAACCTATGAAATCGCGAAGAGTGTTTTAATGACTGAAGATTGAATCTTTGAATGAAAAATACCACAGTAAAGGTACCAATTCTGTTACTAGACCTTTTAATGTATAAAGATTGAATCTTTAAAAGATAATGAGATTTTTGAGTTAAACTTATTCGAGTTCCCTGTAACGTCCCGAAGAGTGTTTTAATGAGTAATCATTGAATGAAATTACCTCAATCAAGGTAGCTATTACACCACTAGACCTTTTTAATTTATAAAGATTGACGTTTTGAAAAGAAATGAGTGTTTCGAGTTAAAGTTATTCAAGTTCCCTTTGACGTCACGAAGAGTGTTTTAATGAGTAAAGATTGAATCTTTGAATGAAATTACCTCAATCAAGGTACCTATTCTGTCACTAAACCTTTTTAATGTATAAAGATTGAATATTTGAAAGAACATGAGAGTTTTGAGTTCAACTTATTCGGGTTACCTATGAAGTTGCGAAGAGTGTTTTAATGACTAAAGATTGAATCTTGGAATGAAAATACCCCAATAAAGGTACTTATTTTGTTAGTAGACCTTTTTAATGTATAAAGATTGTATCTTTGAAAGAAAATGAGAGTTTTGAGTTAAACTTATTCATGTTTCCTGTAACGTCCTAAAGAGAGTTTTAATGAGTAAATATTGAATCTTTGAATGTAATTACCTCAATCAAGGTAGCTATTATGTCACTAGACCTTTTTAATGTACAAAGATTGAATCTTGGAAAGAAAGTGAGAGTTTTGAGTTTAACTTATTCGAGTTACCTATAAAGTCGCGAAGAGTGTTTTAATGAATAAAGATTGAATCTTTGAATGAAAACACCTCAATAAAGGTACCTGTTATGTTACTAGACCTTTTTAATGTCTAAAGATTGAATCTTTGGAATAAAATGATAGTTCTGAGTTTAACATATTCGATTTACCTATGAAGTCGTGAACAGTGTTTTAATGACTAAACAATGAATCTTTGAATGAAAATACCTTAGTAAAGGTACCTATTATGTTACTAGACCTTTTTCATGTATAAAGATTGAATCTTGGAAAGAAAATGACTGTTTTGAGTTAAACTTATTCGAGTTCCCTACGACACCCCGAAGAGTATTTCAACGAGTAAAGATTGAATCTTTGATTGAAATTACTTGAATCAAGGGACTTATTTTGTCCCTGGACCTTTTATATGTAAAGATTGAATCTTTAAAAAGAAATGAGCGTTATGAGTTAAACCTATCCGAGTTCCCTATGACGTCCCGAATAGTGTTTTAACGCGTGAGGATTGAATCTTTGTATGAAATTACCTCAATAGAGGTACTTATTATGTCACTAGACTTTTTTAATGTATAAAGGTTTAATCTTTGAAAGAAAATGAGGGTTTCGATTTAAACATATTTGAGTTCCCTGCGACGTCTCGAAGAGTGTTTTAAAGAGTAAATATTGAATCTTTGAACGAAATTACCTCAATCAAGGTACCTATTATGTCACTAGACCTTTTTAGTGTATAAAGATTGAATGTTTGTAAAGAACTACGAGTTTTGAGTTAAAGTTATTTGAGTTCCCTTTGACGTCAAGAAGCGTGTTTTAAAGAGTAAATATTGAATCTTTGAACGAAATTATCTCAATCAATGTACCTATTATGTCAGTAGACCTTTTTAATGTATGAAGATGGAATCTTTGAACAAAATGAGAGTATTGAGTTTAACTTATTCGAGTTACCTATGAAGTCGCGAATAGTGTTTTAATGACCAAAGATTGAATCTTCAAATGAAAATTCCTCAATAAAGGAACCTATTATGCTACTAGATCTTTTTGATGTATAAAGATTGAATCTTTGAAAGAAAATTAGAGTTTTGAGTTAAACTTATTCGAGTTCCTTTTGACATTCCGAAGAGTGTTTTAATGAATAAAGATTGAATCTTTGAATGAAATTACCTCAATCGAGGTACCTATTAAGTCACTAGAAATTTTTATTGTATAAAGATTGAATCTTTGAAAAGAAATGAGAGTTTTGAGTTAAAGTTATTCAAGTTCCCTTTGACGTCACGAAGAGTGTTTTAATGAGTAAAGATTGAATCTTTGAATGAAATTACCTCAATCAAGGTACCAATTCTACCACTAGACCTTTGTAATGTATAAAGATTGAATCTTTGAAGGAAAATGAGTGTTTTGTGTTTAACTTATTCGAGTTACCTATGAAATCGCGAAGAGTGTTTTAATGACTAAAGATTGAATCTTTGAATGAAAAATACCACAGTAAAGGTACCAATTCTGTTACTAGACCTTTTAATGTATAAAGATTGAATCTTTGAAAGAAAATGAGATTTTTGAGTTAAACTTATTCGAGTTCCCTGTAACGTCCCGAAGAGTGTTTTAATGAGTAATCATTGAATGAAATTACCTCAATCAAGGTAGCTATTACACCACTAGACCTTTTTAATTTATAAAGATTGACGTTTTGAAAAGAAATTAGTGTTTCGAGTTAAAGTTATTCAAGTTCCCTTTGACGTCACGAAGAGTGTTTTAATGAGTAAAGATTGAATCTTTGAATGAAATTACCGCAATCAAGGTACCTATTCTGTCACTAAACCTTTTTAATGTATAAAGATTGAATCTTTGAAAGAACATGAGAGTTTTGAGTTCAACTTATTCGGGTTACCTATGAAGTTGCGAAGAGTGTTTTAATGACTAAAGATTGAATCTTTGAATGAAAATACCCCAATAAAGGTACTTATTTTGTTAGTAGACCTTTTTAATGTATAAAGATTGTATCTTTGAAAGAAAATGAGAGTTTTGAGTTAAACTTATTCATGTTTCCTGTAACGTCCCAAAGAGAGTTTTAATGATTAAATATTGAATCTTTGAATGTAATTACCTCAATCAAGGTAGCTATTATGTCACTAGACCTTTTTAATGTAAAAAGATTGAATCTTGGAAAGAAAGTGAGGGTTTTGAGTTTAACTTATTCGAGTTACCTATAAAGTCGCGAAGAGTGTTTTAATGAATAAAGATTTAATCTTTGAATGAAAACACCTCAATAAAGGTACCTGTTATGTTACTAGACCTTTTTAATGTCTAAAGATTGAATCTTTGGAATAAAATGATAGTTCTGAGTTTAACATATTCGATTTACCTATGAAGTCGTGAACAGTGTTTTAATGACTAAACAATGAATCTTTGAATGAAAATACCTTAGTAAAGGTACCTATTATGTTACTAGACCTTTTTCATGTATAAAGATTGAATCATTGAAAGAAAATGACTGTTTTGAGTTAAACTTATTCGAGTTCCCTACGACATCCCGAAGAGTATTTCAGCGAGTAAAGATTGAATCTTTGATTGAAATTACTTGAATCAAGGGACTTATTTTGTCGCTGGACCTTTTATATATAAATATTGAATCTTTAAAAAGAAATGAGCGTTATGAGTTAAACCTATCCGAGTTCCCTATGACGTCCCGAATAGTGTTTTAACGCGTGAGGATTGAATCTTTGTATGAAATTACCTCAATAGAGGTACTTATTATGTCACTAGACCTTTTTAATGTATAAAGGTTTAATCTTTGAAAGAAAATGAGGGTTTCGAGTTAAACATATTCGAGTTCCCTGCGACGTCTCGAAGAGTGTTTTAAAGAGTAAATATTGAATCTTTGAACGAAATTACCTCAATCAAGGTACCTATTATGTCACTAGACCTTTTTAATGTATAAAGATTGAATATTTGTAAAGAACTACGAGTTTTGAGTTAAAGTTATTTGAGTTCCCTTTGACGTCAAGAAGCGTGTTTTAATGAGTAAATATTGAATCTTTAAACGAAATTATCTCAATCAATGTACCTATTATGTCAGTAGACCTTTTTAATGTATGAAGATGGAATCTTTGAAAAAAATGAGAGTATTGAGTTTAACTTATTCGAGTTACCTATGAAGTCGCGAATAGTGTTTTAATGACCAAAGATTGAATCTTCAAATGAAAATTCCTCAATAAAGGAACCTATTATGCTACTAGATCTTTTTGATGTATAAAGATTGCATCTTTAAAACAAAATTAGAGTTTTGAGTTAAACTTATTCGATTTCCTTTTGACATCCCGAAGAGTGTTTTAATGAATAAAGATTGAATCTTTGAATGAAATTACGTCAATCGAGGTACTTATTAAGTCACTAGAAATTTTTATTGTATAAATATTGAATCTTTGAAAAGAAATGAGAGTTTTGAGTTAAAGTTATTCGAGTTCCCTTTGACGTCACGAAGAGTGTTTTAATGCGTAAAGATTGAATCTTTGAATGAAATTACCTCAATCAAGGTACCTATTCTACCACTAGACCTTTGTAATGTATAAAGATTGAATCATTGTAAGAAAATGTGTGTTTTGAGTTTAACTTATTCGAGTTACCAATGAAATCGCGAAGAGTGTTTTAATGACTGAAGATTGAATCTTTGAATGAAAAATACCATAATAAAGGTACCAATTCTGTTACTAGACCTTTTTAATGTATAAAGATTGAATCTTTGAAAGAAAATGAGATTTTTGAGTTAAACTTATTCGAGTTCCCTGTAACGTCCCGAAGAGTGTTTTAATGAGTAATCAATGAATGAAATTACCTCAATCAAGGTAGCTATTACACCACTAGACCTTTTTAATTTATAAAGATTGACGTTTTGAAAAGAAATGAGTGTTTCGAGTTAAAGTTATTCAAGTTCCCTTTGACGTCACGAAGAGTGTTTTAATGAGTAAAGATTGAATCTTTGAATGAAATTACCTCAATCAAGGTACCTATTCTGTCACTAAACCTTTTTAATGTATAAAGATTGAATCTTTGAAAGAACATGAGAGTTTTGAGTTCAACTTATTCGAGTTACCTATGAAGTTGCGAAGAGTGTTTTAATGACTAAAGATTGAATCTTTGAATGAAAATACCTCAATAAAGGTACTTATTTTGTTAGTAGACCTTTTTAATGTATAAAGATTGTACCTTTGAAAGAAAATGAGAGTTTTGAATTCAACTTATTCATGTACCCTATAACGTCCCAAAGAGTGTTTTAATGAGTAAATATTGAATCTTTGAATGTAATTACCTCAATCAAGGTAGCTATTATGTCACTAGACCTTTTTAATGTATAAAGATTGAATCTTGGAAAGAAAGTGAGAGTTTTGAGTTTAATATATTCGAGTTACCTATGAAGTCGCGAAGAGTGTTTTAATGAATAAAGATTGAATCTTTGAATGAAAACACCTCAATAAAGGTACCTATTATGTTACTAGACCTTTTTAATGTCTAAAGATTGAATCTTTGGAATAAAATGATAGTTCTGAGTTTAACTTATTCGATTGAGTTTAACTTATTCGATTTACCTATGAAGTCGTGAACAGTGCTTTAATGACTAAATAATGAATCTTTGAATGAAAATACCATAGTAAAGGTACCTATTATGTTACTAGACCTTTTTAATGTATAAAGATTAAATCTTGGAAAGAAAATGACTGTTTTGAGTTAAACTTATTCGAGTTCCCTATGACATCCCGAAGAGTATTTCAACGAGTAAAGATTGAATCTTTGATTGAAATTACTTGAATCAAGGGACTTATTTTGTCCCTGCACCTTATATATATAAAGATTGAATCTTTAAAAAGAAATGAGCGTTATAGGTTAAACCTATCCGAGTTCCCTATGACGTCCCGAATAGTGTTTTAACGCGTGAGGATTGAATCTTTGTATGAAATTACCTCAATAGAGGTACTTATTATGTCACTAGACCTTTTTAATGTATAAAGGTTTAATCTTTGAAAGAAAATGAGAGTTTTGAGTTAAACATATTCGAGTTCCCTGCGACGTCTCGAAGAGTGTTTTAAAGAGTAAATATTGAATCTTTGAATGATATTACCTCAATCAAGGTACCTATTATGTCACTAGACCTTTTTAATGTATAAAGATTGAATATTTGTAAAGAACGACGAGTTTTGAGTTAAAGTTATTTGAGTTCCCTTTGACGTCAAGAAGCGTGTTTTAATGAGTAAATATTGAATCTTTAAACGAAATTATCTCAATCAATGTACCTATTATGTCAGTAGACCTTTTTAATGTATGAAGATGGAATCTTTGAAAAAAATGAGAGTATTGAGTTTAACTTATTCGAGTTACCTATGAAGTCGCGAATATTGTTTTAATGACCAAAGATTGAATCTTCAAATGAAAATTCCTCAATAAAGGAACCTATTATGCTACTAGATCTTTTTGATGTATAAAGATTGCATCTTTAAAAGAAAATTAGAGTTTTGAGTTAAACTTATTCGAGTTCCTTTTGACATCCCGAAGAGTGTTTTAATGAATAAAGATTGAATCTTTGAATGAAATTACGTCAATCGAGGTACTTATTAAGTCACTAGAAATTTTTATTGTATAAATATTGAATCTTTGAAAAGAAATGAGAGTTTTGAGTTAAAGTTATTCGAGTTCCCTTTGACGTCACGAAGAGTGTTTTAATGAGTAAAGATTGAATCTTTGAATGAAATTACCTCAATCAAGGTACCTATTCTACCACTAGACCTTTGTAATGTATAAAGATTGAATCTTTGTAAGAAAATGAGTGTTTTGAGTTTAACTTATTCGAGTTACTAATGAAATCGCGAAGAGTGTTTTAAAGACTGAAGATTGAATCTTTGAATGAAAAATACCACAATAAAGGTACCAATTCTGTTACTAGACCTTTTTAATGTATAAAGATTGAATCTTTGAAAGAAAATGAGATTTTTGAGTTAAACTTATTCGAGTTCCCTGTAACGTCCCGAAGAGTGTTTTAATGAGTAATCAATGAATGAAATTACCTCAATCAAGGTAGCTATTACACCACTAGACCTATTTAATTTATAAAGATTGACGTTTTGAAAAGAAATGAGTGTTTCGAGTTAAAGTTATTCAAGTTCCCTTTGACGTCACGAAGAGTGTTTTAATGAGTAAAGATTGAATCTTTAAATGAAATTACCTCAATCAAGGTACCTATTCTGTCACTAAACCTTTTTAATGTATAAAGATTGAATCTTTGAAAGAACATGAGAGTTTTGAGTTCAACTTATTCGAGTTACCTATGAAGTTGCGAAGAGTGTTTTAATGACTAAAGATTGAATCTTTGAATTAAAATACCTCAATAAAGGTACTTATTTTGTTAGTAGACCTTTTTAATGTATAAAGATTGTATCTTTGAAAGAAAATGAGAGTTTTGAATTCAACTTATTCATGTACCCTATAACGTCCCAAAGAGTGTTTTAATGAGTAAATATTGAATCTTTGAATGTAATTACCTCAATCAAGGTAGCTATTATGTCACTAGACCTTTTTAATGTATAAAGATTGAATCTTGGAAAGAAAGTGAGAGTTTTGAGTTTAATATATTCGAGTTACCTATGATGTCGCGAAGAGTGTTTTAATGAATAAAGATTGAATCTTTGAATGAAAACACCTCAATAAAGGTACCTATTATGTTACTAGACCTTTTTAATGTCTAAAGATTGAATCTTTGGAATAAAATGATAGTTCTGAGTTTAACTTATTCGATTGAGTTTAACTTATTCGATTTACCTATGAAGTCGTGAACAGTGCTTTAATGACTAAATAATGAATCTTTGAATGAAAATACCATAGTAAAGGTACCTATTATGTTACTAGACCTTTTTAATGTATAAAGATTAAATCTTGGAAAGAAAATGACTGTTTTGAGTTAAACTTATTCGAGTTCCCTATGACATCCCGAAGAGTATTTCAACGAGTAAAGATTGAATCTTTGATTGAAATTACTTGAATCAAGGGACTTATTTTGTCCCTGCACCTTATATATATAAAGATTGAATCTTTAAAAAGAAATGAGCGTTATAGGTTAAACCTATCCGAGTTCCCTATGACGTCCCGAATAGTGTTTTAACGCGTGAGGATTGAATCTTTGTATGAAATTACCTCAATAGAGGTACTTATTATGTCACTAGACCTTTTTAATGTATAAAGGTTTAATCTTTGAAAGAAAATGAGAGTTTTGAGTTAAACATATTCGAGTTCCCTGCGACGTCTCGAAGAGTGTTTTAAAGAGTAAATATTGAATCTTTGAATGATATTACCTCAATCAAGGTACCTATTATGTCACTAGACCTTTTTAATGTATAAAGATTGAATATTTGTAAAGAACTACGAGTTTTGAGTTAAAGTTATTTGAGTTCCCTTTGACGTCAAGAAGCGTGTTTTAATGAGTAAATATTGAATCTTTAAACGAAATTATCTCAATCAATGTACCTATTATGTCAGTAGACCTTTTTAATGTATGAAGATGGAATCTTTGAAAAAAATGAGAGTATTGAGTTTAACTTATTCGAGTTACCTATGAAGTCGCGAATAGTGTTTTAATGACCAAAGATTGAATCTTCAAATGAAAATTCCTCAATAAAGGAACCTATTATGCTACTAGATCTTTTTGATGTATAAAGATTGCATCTTTGAAAGAAAATTAGAGTTTTGAGTTAAACTTATTCGAGTTCCTTTTGACATCCCGAAGAGTGTATTAATGAATAAAGATTGAATCTTTGAATGAAATTACGTCAATCGAGGTACTTATTAAGTCACTAGAAATTTTTATTGTATAAATATTGAATCTTTGAAAAGAAATGAGAGTTTTGAGTTAAAGTTATTCGAGTTCCCTTTGACGTCACGAAGAGTGTTTTAATGAGTAAAGATTGAATCTTTGAATGAAATTACCTCAATCAAGGTACCTATTCTACCACTAGACCTTTGTAATGTATAAATATTGAATCTTTGTAAGAAAATGAGTGTTTTGAGTTTAACTTATTCGAGTTACCGGTTACGTCCCGAAGAGTGTTTTAATGAGTAATCATTGAATGAAATTACCTCAATCAAGGTAGCTATTACATCACTAGACCTTTTTAATTTATAAAGATTGACGTTTTGAAAAGAAATGAGTGTTTCGAGTAAAAGTTATTCAAGTTCCCTTTGACGTCACGAAAAGTGTTTTAATGAGTAAAGACTGAATCTTTGAATGAAATTAGCTCAATCAAGGTACCTATTCTGTCACTAAACCTTTTTAATGTATAAAGATTGAATCTTTGAAAGAACATGAGAGTTTTGAGTTCAACTTATTTGGGTTACCTATGGAGTTGCGAAGAGTGTTTTAATGACTAAAGATTGAATCTTTGAATGAAAATACCTCAATAAAGGTACTTATTTTGTTAGTAGACCTTTTTAATGTATAAAGATTGTATCTTTGAAAGAAAATGAGAGTTTTGAGTTAAACTTATTCATGTTCCCTGTAACGTCCCAAAGAGTGTTTTAATGAGTAAATACTGAATCTTTGAATGTAATTACCTCAATCAAGGTAGCTATTATGTCACTAGACCTTTTTAATGTACAAAGATTGAATCTTGGAAAGAAAGTGAGAGTTTTGAGTTTAACTTATTCGAGTTACCTATGAAGTCGCGAAGAGTGTTTTAATTAATAAAGATTGAATCTATGAATGAGAACACCTCAATAAAGGTACCTATTATGTTACTAGACCTTTTTAATGTCTAAAGATTGAATCTTTGGAATAAAATGATAGTTCTGAGTTTAACTTATTCGATTTACCTATGAAGTCGTGAACAGTGTTTTAATGACTAAATAATGAATCTTTGAATAAAAATACCCTAGTAAAGGTACCTATTATGTTACTAGACCTTTTTAATGTATAAAGATTGAATCTTGGAAAGAAAATGACTGTTTTGAGTTAAACTTATTCGAGTTCCCTATGACATCCCGAAGAGTATTTCAACGAGTAAAGATTGAATCTTTGATTTAAATTACTTGAATCAAGGGACTTATTTTGTCCCTGGACCTTTTATATATAAAGATTGAATCTTTAAAAAGAAATGAGCGTTATGAGTTAAACCTATCCGAGTTCCCTATGACGTCCCGAATAATGTTTTAACGCGTGAGGATTGAATCTTTGTATGAAATTACCTCAATAGAGGTACTTATTATATCATTAGACCTTTTTAATGTATAAAGGTTCAATCTTTGAAAGAAAATTAGAGTTTTGAGTTAAACATATTTGAGTTCCCTGCGACGTCTTGAAGAGTGTTTTAAAGAGTAAATATTGAATCTTTGAATGAAATTACCTCAATCAAGGTACCTATTATGTCACTAGACCTTTTTAATGTATAAAGACTGAATATTTGTAAAGAACTACGAGTTTTGAGTTAAAGTTATTTGAGTTCCCTTTGACGTCACGAAGCGTGTTTTAATGAGTAAAGATTGAATCTTTGAACGAAATTATCTCAATCAATGTACCTATTATGTCAGTAGACCTTTTCAATGTATAAAGATGAAATCTTTGAAAAAAATGAGAGTATTAAGTTTAACTTATTCGAGTTACCTATGAAGTCGCGAAGAGTGTTTTAATGACAAAAGATTGAATCTTCAAATGAAAATTCCTCAATAAAGGAACCTATTATGTTACTAGATCTTTTTGATGTATAAAGATTGAATCTTTGAAAGAAAATTAGAGTTTTGAGTTAAACTTATTCGAGTTCCTTTTGACATCCCGAAGAGTGTTTTAATGAATAAAGATTGAATCTTTGAATGAAATTCCCTCAATCGAGGTACCTATTAAGTCACTAGAAATTTTTATTGTATAAAGATTGAATCTTTGAGAAGAAATGAGAGTTTTGAGTTAAAGTTATTCGAGTCCTTTTGACGTCACGAAGTGTGTTTTAATGAGTAAAGATTGAATCTTTGAATGAAACTACCTAAATCAAGGTACCTATTCTACCACTAGACCTTTGTAATGTATAAAGATTGAATCTTTGAAAGAAAATGAGTGTTTTGAGTTTAACTTATTCGAGTTACCTATGAAATCGCGAAGAGTGTTTTAATGACTGAAGATTGAATCTTTGAATGAAAAATACCACAATAAAGGTTCCAATTCTGTTACTAGACCTTTTTAATGTATAAAGATTGAATCTTTGAAAGAAAACGAGATTTTTGAGTTAAACTTATTCGAGTTCCCGGTAACGTCCCGAAGAGTGTTTTAATGAGTAAAGATTGAATCATTGAATGAAATTACCTCAATCAAGGTAGCTATTACATCACTAGACCTTTTTAATTTATAAAGATTGACGTTTTGAAAAGAAATGAGTGTTTCGAGTTAAAGTTATTCAAGTTCCCTTTGACGTCACGAAGAGTGTTTTAGTGAGTAAAGATTGAATATTTGAATAAAATTACCTCAATCAAGGTTCCTATTCTGTCACTAAACCTTTTTAATGTATAAAGATTGAATCTTTGAAAGAACATGAAAGTTTTGAGTTCAACTTATTCGAGTTACCTATGAAGTTACGAAGAGTGTTTTAATGACTAAAGATTGAATCTTTGAATGAAAATACCTCAATAAAGGTACTTATTTTGTTAGTAGACCTTTTTAATGTATAAAGATTGTATCTTTGAAAGAAAATGAGAGTTTTGAGTTAAACTTATTCATGTTCCTTGTAACGTCCCAAAGAGTTTTTGAATGAGTAAATATTGAATCTTTGAATGTAATTACCTCAATCAAGGTAGCTATTATGTCACTAGACCTTTTTAATGTACAAAGATTGAATCATGGAAAGAAAGTGAGAGTTTTGAGTTTAACTTATTCGAGTTACCTATGAAGTCGCGAATAGTGTTTTAATGAATAAAGATTGAATCTTTGAATGAAAACACCTCAATAAAGGTACCTATCCGAGTTCCCTATGACGTCCCGAATACTGTTTTAACGCGTGAGGATTGAATCTTTGTATGAAATTACCTCAATAGAGGTACTTATTATATCATTAGACCTTTTTAATGTATAAAGGTTTAATCTTTGAAAGAAAATGAGAGTTTTGAGTTAAACATATTCGAGTTCCCTGCGATATCTCGAAGAGTGTTTTAATGAGTAAATATTGAATCTTTGAATGAAATTACCTCAATCAAGGTACCTATTATGTCACTAGACCTTTTTAATGTATAAAGATTGAATATTTGTAAAGAACTACGAGTTTTGAGTTAAAGTTATTTGAGTTCCCTTTGACGTCACGAAGCGTGTTTTAATGGGTAAGATTGAATCTTTAAATGAAATTATCTCAATCAATGTACCTATTATGTCAGTAGACCTTTTTAATGTATAAAGATGGAATCTTTGAAAAAAATGAGAGTATTGAGTTTAACTTATTCGAGTTACCTATGAAGTCGCGAAGAGTGTTTTAATGACCAAAGATTGAATCTTCAAATGAAAATTCCTCAATAAAGGAACCTATTATGTTACTTGTTCTTTTTGATGTATAAAATTGAATCTTTGAAAGAAAATTAGAGTTTTCAGTTAAACTTATTCGAGTTCCTTTTGACATCCAGAAGAGTGTTTTAATGAATAAAGATTGAATCTTTGAATGAAATTACCTCAATCGAGGTACCTATTAAGTCACTAGAAATTTTTATTGTATAAAGATTGAATCTTTGAGAAGAAATGAGAGTTTTGAGTTAAAGTTATTCGAGTTCCCTTTGACGTCACGAAGAGTGTTTTAATGAGTAAAGATTGAATCTTTGAATGAAACTACCTCAATCAAGGTACCTATTCTACCACTAGACCTTCGTAATGTATAAAGATTGAATCTTTGAAAGAAAATGAGTGTTTTGAGTTTAAGTTACTCGAGTTACCTATGAAATTGCGAAGAGTGTTTTAATGACTGAAAATTGAATCTTTGAATGAAAAATACCACAATAAAGGTACCAATTCTGTTACTAGACCTTTTTAATGTATAAAGATTGAATCTTTGAAATAAAATGAGATTTTTGAGTTAAACTTATTCGAGCTCCCTGTAACGTCCCAAAGAGTATTTTAATGAGTAAAGATTGAATCATTGAATGAAATTACCTCAATCAAGGTAGCTATTACATCACTAGACCTTTTTAGTTTATAAAGATTGACGTTTTGAAAAGAAATGAGTGTTTCGAATTAAAGTTATTCAAGTTCCCTTTGACGTCACGAAGAGTGTTTTAATGAGTAAAGATTGAATCTTTGAATGAAATTACCTCAATCAAGGTACCTATTCTGTCACTAAACCTTTTTAAGGTATAAAGATTGAATCTTTGAAAGAACATGAGAGTTTTGAGTTCAACTTATTTGAGTTACCTATGAAGTTGCGAAGAGTATTTTAATGACTAAAGATTGAATCTTTGAATGAAAATACCTCAATAAAGGTACTTATTTTGTTAGTAGACCTTTTTAATGTATAAAGATTGTATCTTTGAAAGAAAATGAGAGTTTTGAGTTAAACTTATTCATGTTCCCTATAACGTCCCAAAGAGTGTTTTAATGAGTAAATATTGAGTCTTTGAATCTAATTACCTCAATCAAGGTAGCTATTATGTCACTAAACCTTTTTAATGTACAAAGATTGAATCTTGGAAAGAAAGTAAGAGTTTTGAGTTTAACTTATTCGAGTTACCTATGAAGTCACGAAGAGTGTTTTAATGAATAAGGATTGAATCATTGAATGAAAACACCTCAATAAAGGTACCTATTATGTTACTAGAACTTTTTAATGTCTAAAGATTGATTCTTTGGAATAAAATGATAGTTCTGAGTTTAACTTATTCGATTTACCTATGAAGTCGTGAACAGTGTTTTAATGACTAAATAATGAATCTTTGAATGAAAATACCTTAGTAAAGGTACCTATTATGTTACTAGACCTTTCTAATGTAGAAAGATTGAATCTTGGAAAGAAAATGACTGTTTTGAGTTAAACTTATTCGAGTTCCTTATGACATCCCGAAGAGTATTTCAACGAGTAAAGATTGAATCTTTGATTGAAATTACTTGAATCAAGGGACTTATTTTGTCCCTGGACCTTTTATATATAAAGATTGAATCTTTAAAAAGAAATGAGCGTTATGAGTTAAACCTATCCGAGTTCCCTATGACATCCCGAATAGCGTTTTAACGCGTAAGGATTGAATCTTTGTATGAAATTACCTCAATAGAGGTACTTATTATGTCAGTAGACCTTTTTAATGTATAAAGGTTTAATCTTTGAAAGAAAATGAGAGTTTTGAGTTAAACATATTCGAGTTCCCTGCGACGTCTCGAAGCGTGTTTTAAAGAGTAAATATTGAATCTTTGAATGAAATTACCTCAATCAAGGTTCCTATTATGTCACTAGACCTTTTTAATGTATAAAGATTGAATATTTGTAAAGAACTACGAGTTTTGAGTTAAAGTTATTTGACTTCCCTTTGACGTCACAAAGCGTGTTTTAATGAGTAAAGATTGAATCTTTGAATGAAATTATCCCAATCAATGTACCTATTATGTCAGTAGACTTTTTTAATGTATAAAGATGGAATCTTTGAAAAAAATGAGAGTATTGAGTTTAACTTATTCGAGTTACCTATGAAGTCGCGAAGAGTGTTTTAATGACCAAAGATTGAATCTTCAATTGAAAATTCCTCAATAAAGGAACCTATTATGTTACTAGATCTTTTTGATGTATAAAGATTGACTCTTTGAAAGAAAATTAGAGTTTTGAGTTAAACTTATTCGAATTCCTTTTGACATCCCAAAGAGTGTTTTAATGAGTAAAGATTGAATCTTTGAATGAAACTACCTCAATCATGGTTCCTATTCTACCACTAGACCTTTGTAATGTATAAAGATTGAATCTTGGAAAGAAAATGAGTGTTTTGAGTTTAACTTATTCGAGTTACCTATGAAATCGCGAAGAGTGTTTTAATGACTGAAGATTGAATCTTTGAATGAAAAATACCACAATAAAGGTACCAATTCTGTTACTAGACCTTTTTAATGTATAAAAATTGAATCGTTGAAATAAAATGAGATTTTTGAGTTAAACTAATTCGAGTTCCCTGTAATGTCCCGAAGAGGGTTTTAATGAGTAAAGATTGAATCATTGAATGAAATTACCTCAATCAAGGTAGCTATTACATCACTAGACCTTTTTAATTTATAAAGATTGACGTTCCGAAAAGAAATGAGTGTTTTGAGTTAAAGTTATTCAAGTTCCTTTTGACGCCACGAAGAGTGTTTTAATGAGTAAAGATTGAATCTTTGAATCAAATTACCTCAATCAAGGTACCTATTCTGTCACTAAACCTTTTTAATGTATAAAGATTAAATCTTTGAAAGAACATGAGAGTTTTGAGTTCAACTTATTCGAGTTACCTATTAAGTTGCGAAGAGTATTTTAATGACTAAAGATTGAATCTTTGAATGAAAATACCTCAATAAAGGTACTTATTTTGTTAGTAGACCTTTTTAATGTAAAAAGATTGTATCTTTGAAAGAAAATGAGAGTTTTGAATTAAACTTATTCATGTTCCCCGTAACGTCCCAAAGAGTGTTTTAATGAGTAAATATTGAATCTTTGAATGTAATTACCTCAATCAAGGTAGCTATTATGTCACTAGACCTTTTTAATGTACAAAGATTGAATCTTGGAAAGAAAGTGAGAGTTTTGAGTTTAACTTATTCGAGTTATCTATGAAGTCGCGAAGAGTGTTTTAATGAATAAAGATTGAATCTTTGAATGAAAACACCTTAATAAAGGTACCTATTATGTTACTAGACCTTTTTAATGTCTAAAGATTGAATCTTTGGAATAAAATGATATTTCTGAGTTTAACTTATTCGATTTACCTATGAAGTCGTGAACAGTGTTTTAATGACTAAATAATGAATCTTTGAATGAAAATACCTTAGTAAAGGTACCTATTATGTTACTAGACCTTTTTAATGTATAAAGATTGAATCTTGGAAAGAAAATGACTGTTATGAGTTAAACTTATTCGAGTTCCCTATGACATCCCGAAGAGTATTTCAACGAGTAAAGATTGAATCTTTGATTGAAATTACATGAATCAAGGGACTTATTTTGTCCCTGGACCTTTTATATATAAAGATTGAATCTTTAAAAAGAAATGAGCGCTATGAGTTAAACCTATCCGAGTTCCCTATGACGTCCCGAATAGTGTTTTAACGCGTGAGGATTGAATCTTTGTATGAAATTACCTCAATAGAGGTACTTATTATGTCACTAGACCTTTTTAATGTATAAAGGTTTAATCTTTGAAAGAAAATGAGAGTTTTGAGTTAAACATATTTGAGTTCCCTGCGACGTCTCGAAGAGTGTTTTAAAGAGTAAATATTTAATCTTTGAAAAAAATTACCTCAATCAAGGTACCTATTATGTCACTAGACCTTTTTATCGTATAAAGATTGAATATTTGTAAAGAACTACGAGTTTTGAGTTAAAGTTATTTGAGTTCCCTTTGACGTCACGAAGCGTGTTTTAATGAGTAAAGATTGAATCTTTGAACGAAATTATCTCAATCAATGTACCTATTATGTCAGTAGACCTTTTTAATGTATAAAGATGGAATCTTTGAAAAAAATGGGAGTATTGAGTTTAACTTATTCGAGTTACCTTTGAAGTCGCGAAGAGTGTTTTAATGACCAAAGATTGAATCTTCAAATGAAAATTCCTCAATAAAGGAACCTATTATGTTAGTAGATCTTTTTGATGTATAAAGATTGAATCTTTGAAAGAAAATTAGAGTTTTGAGTTAAACTTGTTTGAGTTCCTTTTGACATCCCGAAAAGTGTTTTAATGAATAAAGATTGAATCTTTGAATGAAATTACCTCAATCGAGGTACCTATTAATTCACTAGAAATTTTTATTGTATAAAGATTGAATCTTTGAGAAGAAATGAGAGTTTTGAGTTAAAGTTATTCGAGTTCCCTTTGACGTCATGAAGAGTGTTTTAATGAGTAAAAATTGAATCTTTGAATGAAACTACCTCAATCAAGGTACCTATTCTACCACTAGACCTTTGTAATGTATAAAGATTGAATCTTTGAAAGAAAATGAGTATTTTGAGTTTAACTTATTCGAGTTACCTATGAAATCGCGAAGAGTGTTTTAATGACTGAAGATTGAATCTTTAAATGAAAAATACAACAATAAAGGTACCAATTCTGTTACTAGACCTTTTTAATGTATAAAGATTGAATCTTTGAAATAAAATGAGATTTTTGAGTTAAACTTATTCGAGTTCCCTGTAACGTCCCGAAGAGTGTTTTAATGAGTAAAGATTGAATCATTGAATGAAATTACCTCAATCAAGGTAGGTATTACATCACTAGACCTTTTTAATTTATAAAGATTGACGTTTTGAAAAGAAATGAGTGTTTCGAGTTAAAGTTATTCAAGTTCCCTTTGACGTCACGAAGAGTGTTTTAACGAGTAAAGATTGAATCTTTGAATGAAATTACCTCAATCAAGGTACCTATTCTGTCACTAAACCTTTTTAATGTATAAAGATTGAATCTTTGAAAGAACATGAGAGTTTTGAGTTCAACTTATTCGAGTTACCTATGAAGTTGCGAAGAGTGTTTTAATGACTAAAGATTGAATCTTTGAATGAAAATACCTCAATAAAGGTACTTATTTTGTTAGTAGACCTTTTTAATGTATAAAGATTGTATCTTTGAAAGAAAATGAGAGTTTTGAGTTAAACTTATTCATGTTCCCTGTAACGTCCCAAAGAGTGTTTTAATGAGTAAATATTGAATCTTTGAATGTAATTACCTCAATCAAGGTAGCTATTATGTCACTAGAACTTTTTAATGTACAAAGATTGAATCTTGGAAAGAAAGTGAGAGTTTTGAGTTTAACTTATTCGAGTTACCTATGAAGTCGCGAAGAGTGTTTTAATGAACAAAGATTGAATCTTTGAATGAAAACACCTCAATAAAAGGTACCTCTTATGTTAGTAGACCTTTTTAATGTCTAAAGATTGAATCTTTGGAATAAAATGATAGTTCTGAGTTTAACTTATTCGATTTACCTATGAAGTCGTGAACAATGTTTTAATAACTAAATAATGAATCTTTGAATGAAAATACCTTAGTAAAGGTACCTATTATGTTACTAGACCTTTTTAATGTATAAAGATTGAATCTTGGAAAGAAAAATGACTGTTTTGAGTTAAACTTATTCGAGTTCCCTATGACATCCCGAAGAGTATTTCATCGAGTAAAGATTGAATCTTTGATTGAAATTACTTGAATCAAGGGACTTATTTTGTCCCTGGACCTTTTATATATAAAGATTGAATCTTTAAAAAGAAATGAGCGTTATGAGTTAAACCTATCCGAGTTCCCTATGACGTCCCGAATAGTGTTTTAACGCGTAAGGATTGAATCTTTGTATGAAATTACCTCAATAGAGGTACTAATTATGTCACTAGACCTTTTTAATGTATAAAGGTTTAATCCTTGAAAGAAAATGAGAATTTTGAGTTAAATATATTAATGTTCCCTGTAACGTCCCAAAGAGTGTTTTAATGAGTAAATATAGAATCTTTGAATGTAATTACCTCAATCAAGGTAGCTATTATGTCACTACACCTTTTTAATGTACAAAGATTGAATCTTTGAAAGAAAGTGAGAGTTTTGAGTTTAACTTATTCGAGTTACCTATGAAGTCGCGAAGAGTGTTTTAATGAATAAAGATTGAATCTTTGAATAAAAACACCTCAATAAAGGTACCTATTATGTTACTAGACCTTTTTAATGTCTAAAGATTGAATCTTTGGAATAAAATGATAGTTCTGAGTTTAACTTATTCGATTTACCTATGAAGTTGTGAACAGTGTTTTAATGACTAAATAATGAATCTTTGAAAGAAAATACCTTAGTAAAGGTACCGATTATGTTACTAGACCTTTTTAATGTATAAAGATTGAATCTTAGAAAGAAAATGACTGTTTTGAGTTAAACTTATTCGAGTTCCCTATGACATCCCGAAGAGTATTTCAACGAGTAAAGATTGAATCTTTGATTGAAATTACTTGAATCAAGGGACTTATTTTGCCCCTGGACCTTTTATATATACAGATTGAATCTTTAAAAAGAAATGAGCGTTATGAGTTAAACCTATCCGAGTTCCCTATGACGTCCCGAATAGTGTTTTAACACGTGAGGATTGAATCTTTGTATTAAATTACCTCAATAGAGGTACTTATTATGTCACTAGACCTTTTTAATGTATAAAGGTTTAATCTTTGAAAGAAAATGAGAGTTTTGAGTTAAACATATTCGAATTCCCTGCGACGTCTCGAAGAGTATTTTCAAGAGTAAATATTGAATCTTTGAATGAAATTACCTCAATCAAGGTACCTATTATGTCACTAGACCTTTTTAATGAATAAATATTGAATATTTGTAAAGAACAACGAGTTCTGAGTTAAAGTTATTTGAGTTCCCTTTGACGTCACGAAGCATGTTTTTATGAGAAAAGATTGAATCTTTGAACGAAATTATCTCAATCAATGTACCTATTATGTCAGTAGACCTTTCTAATGTATAAAGATGGAATCTTTGAAAAAAAATGAGAGTATTGAGTTTAACTTATTCGATTTACCTATGAAGTCGCGAAGAGTGTTTTAATGACCAAAGATTGAATCTTCAAATGAAAATTCCTCAATAAAGGAACCTATTATGTTACTAGATCTTTTTGATGTATAAAGATTGAATCTTTGAAAGAAAATTAGAGTTTTGAGTTAAACTTATTCGAGTTCCTTTTGACATCCCGAAGAGTGTTTTAATGAATAAAGATTGAATCTTTGAATGAAATTACCTCAATCGAGGTACCTATTAAGTCACTAGAAATTTTTATTGTATAAAGATTGAATCTTTGGAAAGAACTACGAGTTCTGAGTTAAAGTTATTTGAGTTCCCTTTGACGTCACGAAGCGTGTTTTAAAGAGTAAAGATTGAATCTTTGAACGAAATTATCTCAATCAATGTACCTATTATATCAGTAGACCTTTTTAATGTATAAAGATGTAATCTTTGAAAAAAAATGAGAGTATTGAGTTTAACTTATTCGAGTTACCTATGAAGTCGCGAAGAGTGTTTTAATGACCAAAGATTGAATCTTGAAATGAAAATTCCTCAATAAAGGAACCTATTATGTTACTAGATCTTTTTGATGTATAAAGATTGAATCTTTGAAAGAAAATTAGAGTTTTGAGTTAAACTTATTCGAGTTCCTTTTGACATCCCGAAGAGTGTTTTAATGAATAAAGATTGAATCTTTGAATGAAATTACCTCAATCGAGGTACCTATTAAGTCTATAGAAATTTTTATTGTATAAAGATTGAATTTTTGAGAAGAAATGAGAGTTTTGAGTTAAAGTTATTCGAGTTCCCTTTGACGTCACGAAGAGTGTTTTAATGAGTAAAGATTGAATCTTTGAATGAAACTACCTCAATCAAGGTACCTATTCTACCACTAGACCTTTGTAATGTATAAAGATTGAATCTTTGAAAGAAAATGAGTATTTTGAGTTTAACTTATTCGAGTTACCTATGAAATCGCGAAGAGTGTTTTAATGACTGAAGATTTAATCTTTGAATGAAAAATACCACAATAAAGGTACCAATTCTGTTACTAGACCTTTTTAATGAATAAAGATTGAATATTTGAAATAAAATGAGATTTTTGAGTTAAACTTATTCGAGTTCCCTGTAACGTCCCGAAGAGTGTTTTAATGAGTAAAGATTGAATCATTGAATGAAATTACCTCAATCAAGGTAGCTATTACATCACTAGAACTTTTTAATTTATAAAGATTGACGTTTTGAAAAGAAATGAGTGTTTCGAGTTAAATTTATTCAAGTTCCCTTTGACGTCACGAAAAGTGTTTTAATGAGTAAAGATTGCATCTTTGAATGAAATTACCTCAATCAAGGTACCTATTCTGTCACTAAACCTTTTTAATGTATAAAGATTGAATCTTTGAAAGAACATGAGAGTTTTGAGTTCAACTTATTCGAGTTACCTATGAAGTTGCGAAGAATGTTTTAATGACTAAAGATTGAATCTTTGAATGAAAATACCTCAATAAAGGTACTTATTTTGTTAGTAGACCTTTTTAATGTATAAAGATTATATCTTTGAAAGAAAATGAGAGTTTTGAGTTAAACTTATTCACGTTCCCTGTAACGTCCCAAAGAGTGTTTTAATGAGTAAATATTGAATCTTTGAATGTAATTACCTCAATCAAGGTAGCTATTATGTCACTAGACCTTTTTAATGTACAAAGATTGAATCTTGGAAAGAAAGTGATAGTTCTGAGTTTAACTTATTCGAGTTACCTATGAAGTCGCGAAGAGTGTTTTAATGAATAAAGATTGAATCTTTGAATGAAAATACCTCAATAAAGGCACCTATTATGTTACTACACCTTTTTAATGTATAAAGATTGAATCTTGGAAAGAAAATGACTGTTTTGAGTTAAACTTATTCGAGTTCCCTATGACATTCCGAAGAGTATTTCATCGAGTAAAGATTGAATCTTTGATTGAAATTACTTGAATCAAGGGACTTATTTTGTCCCTGGACCTTTTATATATAAAGATTGAATCTTTAAAAAGAAATGAGCGTTATGAGTTAAACCTATTCGAGTTCCCTATGATGTCCCGAATAGTGTTTTAACGCGTGAGGACTGAATCTTTGTATGAAATTACCTCAATAGAGGTACTTATTATGTCACTAGACCTTTTTAATGTATAAAGGTTTAATCTTTGAAAGAAAATGAGAGTTTTGAGTTAAACATATTCGAGTTCCCTGCGACGTCTCGAAGAGTGTTTTAAAGAGTAAATATTGAATCTTTGAATAAAATTACCTCAATCAATGTACCTATTATGTCACTAGACCTTTTTAATGTATAAAGATTGAATATTTGTAAAGAACTACGAGTTTTGAGTTAAAATTATTTGAGTTCCCTTTGACGTCACGAAGCGTGTTTTAATGAGTAAAGATTGAATCTTTGAACGAAATTATCTCAATCAATGTACCTATTATGTCAGTAGACATTTTTAATGTATAAAGATGGAATCTTTAAAAAAAAATGAGAGTATTGAGTTTAACTTATTCGAGTTACCTATGAAGTCGCGAAGAGTGTTTTAATGACCAAAGATTGAATCTTCAAATGAAAATTCCTCAATAAAGGAACCTATTATGTTACTAGATCTTTTTGATGTATAAAGATTGAATCTTTGAAAGAAAATTAGAGTTTTGAGTTAAACTTATTCGAGTTCCTTTTGACATCCCGACGAGTGTTTTAATGATTAAAGATTGAATCTTTGAATGAAATTACCTCAATCGAGGTACCTATTAAGTCACTAGAAATTTTTATTGTATAAAGATTGAATCTTTGAGAAGAAATGTGATTTTTGAGTTAAAGTTATTCGAGTTCCCTTTGACGTCACGAAGAGTGTTTTAATGAGTAAAGATTGAATCTTTGAATGAAACTACCTCAATCAAGGTACCTATTCTACCACTAGACCTTTGTAATGTATAAAGTTTGAATCTTTGAAAGAAAATGAGTGTTTTGAGTTTAACTTATTCGAGTTACCTATGAAATCGCGAAGAGTGTTTTAATGACTGAAGATTGAATCTTTGAATGAAAAATACCACAATAAAGGTACCAATTCTGTTACTAGACCTTTTTAATGTATAAAGATTGAATCGTTGAAATAAAATGAGATTTTTGAGTTAAACTTATTCGAGTTCCCTGTAACGTCCCGAAGAGTGTTTTAATGAGTAAAGATTGAATCATTGAATGAAATTACCTCAATCAAGGTAGGTATTACATCACTAGACCTTTTTAATTTATAAAGATTGACGTTTTGAAAAGAAATGAGTGTTTCGAGTTAAAGTTATTCAAGTTCCCTCTGAGGTCACGAAGAGTGTTTTAATGAGTAAAGATTGAATCTTTGAATGAAATTACCTTAATGAAGGTACTTATTTTGTTAGTAGACCTTTTTAATGTATAAAGATTGTATCTTTGAAAGAAAATGAGAGTTTTGAGTTAAACTTATTCATGTTCCCTGTAACGTCCCAAAGAGTGTTTTAATGAGTAAATATTGAATCTTTGAATGTAATTACCTCAATCAAGGTAGCTATTATGTCACTAGACCTTTTTAATGTACAAAGATTGAATCTTGGAAAGAAAGTGAGAGTTTTGAGTTTAACTTACTCGAGTTACCTATAAAGTCGCGAAGAGTGTTTTAATGAACAAAGATTGAATCTTTGAATGAAAACACCTCAATAAAAAGGTACCTATTATGTTAGTAGACCTTTTTAATGTCTAAAGATTGAATCTTCGGAATAAAATGATAGTTCTGAGTTTAACTTATTCGATTTACCTATGAAGTCGTGAACAGTGTTTTAATGACTAAATAATGAATCTTTGAATGAAAATACCTTAGTAAAGGTACCTATTTTGTTACTAGACCTTTTTAATGTATAAAGATTGAATCTTGGAAAGAAAAATGGCTGTTTTGAGTTAAACTTATTCGAGTTCCCTATGACATACCGAAGAGTATTTTAACGAGTAAAGATTGAATCTTTGATTGAAATTACTTGAATCAAGGGACTTATTTTGTCCCTGGACCTTTTATATATAAAGATTGAATCTTTAAAAAGAAATGATCATTATGAGTTAAACTTATCCGAGTAACCTATGACGTCCCGAATAGTGTTTTAACGCGTGAGGATTGAATCTTTGTATGAAATTACCTCAATAGAGGTACTAATTATGTCACTAGACCTTTTTAATGTATAAAGGTTTAATCCTTGAAAGAAAATGAGAGTTTTGAGTTAAATATATTCGAGTTCCCTGCGACGTCTCGAAGAGTGTTTTAAAGAATGAAATTACCTCAATCAAGGTACCTATTATGTCACTAGACCTTTTTAATGCATAAAGATTGAATATTTGTAAAGAACTACGAGTTTTGAGTTAAAGTTATTTGAGTTCCCTTTGACGTCACGAAGCGTGTTTTAATGAGTAAAGATTGAATCTTTGAACGAAATTATCTCAATCAATGTACCTATTATGTCAGTAGACTTTTTTAATGTATAAAGATGGAATCTTTAAAAAAAATGAGAGTATTGAGTTTAACTAATTCGAGTTACCTATGAAGTCGCGAAGAGTGTTTTAATGACCAAAGATTGAATCTTCAAATGAAAATTCCTGAATAAAAGAACCTATTATGTTACAAGATCTTTTTGATGTATAAAGATTGATCTTTGAAAGAAAATTAGAGTTTTGAGTTAAACTTATTCGAGTTACTTTTGACATCCCGAAGAGTGTTTTAATGAATAAAGATTGAATCTTTAAATGAAATTACCTCAATCGAGGTACCTATTAAGTCACTAGAAATTTTTATTGTTTAAAGATTGAATCTTTGAGAAGAAATGAGAGTTTTGAGTTAAAGTTATTCGAGTTTCCTTTGACGTCACGAAGAGTGTTTTAATGAGTAAAGATTGAATCTTTGAATGAAACTACCTCAATAAGGGTACCTATTCTACCACTAGACCTTTGTAATGTATAAAGTTTGAATCTTTGAAAGAAAATGAGTGTTTTGAGTTTAACTTCTTCGAGTTACCTATGAAATCGCGAAGAGTGTTTTAATGACTGAAGATTGAATCTTTGAATGAAAAATACCGCAATAAAGGTACCAATTCTGTTACTAGACCTTTTTAATGTATAAAGATTGAATCTTTGAAATAAAATGAGATTTTTGAGTTAAACTTATTCGAGTTCCCTGTAACGTCCCGAAGAGTGTTTTAATGAGTAAAGATTGAATCATTGAATGAAATTACCTCAATCAAGGTAGCTATTACATCACTAGACCTTTTCAATTTATAAAGATTGACGTTTTGAAAAGAAATGAGTGTTTCGAGTTAAAGTTATTCAAGTTCCCTTTGACGTCACGAAGAGTGTTTTCATGAGTAAAGATTGAATCTTTGAATGAAATTACCTCAATCAAGGTACCTATTCTATTACTAAACCTTTGTAATGTATAAAGATTGAATCTTTGAAAGAACATGAGAGTTTTGAGTTCAACTTATTCGAGTTACCTATGAAGTTGAGAAGAGTGTTTTAATGACTAAAGATTGAATCATTGAATGAAAATACCTCAATAAAGGTACTTATTTTGTTAGTAGACCTTTTTAATGTATAAAGATTGTATCTTTGAAAGAAAATTAGAGTTTTGAGTTAAACTTATTCATATTCCCTGTAACGTCCCAAAGAGTGTTTTAATGAGTAAATATTGAATCTTTGAATGCAATTACCTCAATCAAGGTAGCTATTATGTCAATACACCTTTTTAATGTACAAAGATTGAATCTTGGAAAGAAAGTGAGAGTTTTGAGTTTAACTTATTCGAGTTACCTATGAAGTCGCGAAGAGTGTTTTAATGAACAAAGATTGAATCTTTGAATGAAAACACCTCAATAAAGGTACCTATTATGTTAGTAGACCTTTTTAAGTCTAAAGATTGAATCTTTGGAATAAAATGATAGTTCTGAGTTTAACTTATTCGATTTACCTATGAAGTCGTGAACAGTGTTTTAATGACTAAATAATGAATCTTTGAATGAAAATACCTTAGTAAAGGTACCTATTATGTTACTAGTTCTTTTTAATGTATAAAGATTGAATCTTGGAAAGAAAATGACTGTTTTGAGTTAAACTTATTCGAGTTCCCTATGACATCCCGAAGAGTATTTCAACGAGTAAAGATTGAATCTTTGATTGAAATTACTTGAATCAAGGGACTTATTTTGTCCCTGGACCTTTTATATATAAAGATTGAATCTTTAAAAAGAAATGAGCGTTATGAGTTAAACCTATCCGAGTTCCCTATGACGTCCCGAATAGTGTTTTAACGCGTGAGGATTGAATCTTTGTATTAAATTACCTCAATAGAGGTACTTATTATGTCACTAGACCTTTTTAATGTATAAAGGTTTAATCTTTGAAAGAAAATGGGTGTTTTGAGTTAAACATATTCGAGTTCCCTGCGACGTCTCGAAGAGTGTTTTGAAAAGTAAATATTGAATCTTTGAATGAAATTACCTCAATCAAGGTATCTATTATGTAACTAGACCTTTTTAATGTATAAAGATTGAATATTTGTAAAGAACTACGAGTTCTGAGTTAAAGTTATTTGAGTTCCCTTTGACGTCACGAAGCGTGTTTTAATAAGTAAAGATTGAATCTTTGAACGAAATTATCTCAATCAATGTACCGATTATGTCAGTAGACCTTTTTAATGTATAAAGATGGAATCTTTGAAAAAAATGAGAGTATTGAGTTTAACTTATTCGAGTTACCTATGAAGTCGCGAAGAGTGTTTTAATGACCAAAGATTGAATCTTCAAATGAAAATTCCTCAATAAAGGAACCTATTATGTTAGTAGATCTTTTTGATGTATAAAGATTGAATCTTTGAAAGAAAATTAGAGTTTTGAGTTAAACTTATTCGAGTTCCTTTTGATATTCCGAAGAGTGTTTTAATGAATAAAGATTGAATCTTTGAAGGAAATTACCTCAATCGAGGTACCTATTAAGTCACTAGAAATTTTTATTGTATAAAGATTGAATCTTTGAGAAGAAATGAGAGTTTTGAGTTAAAGTTACTCGAGTACCCTTTGACGTCACGAAAAGTGTTTTAATGAGTAAAGATTGAATCATTGAATGAAATTACCTCAATCAAGGTAGCTATTACATCACTAGACCTTTTTAATTTATAAAGATTGACGTCTTGAAAAGAAATGAGTGTTTCAAGTTAAAGTTATTCAAGTTCCCTTTGACGTCACGAAGAGTGTTTTAATAAGTAAAGATTGAATCTTTGAATGAAATTACCTCAATCAAGGTACCTATTCTGTCACTAAACCTTTTTAATGTATAAAGATTGAATCTCTGAAAGAACATGAGAGTTTTGAGTTCAACTTATTTGAGTTACCTATGAAGTTGCGAAGAGTGTTTTAATGACTAAAGATTGAATCTTTGAATGAAAATACCTCAATAAAGGTACTTATTTTGTTAGTAGACCTTTTTAATGTATAAAGATTTTATCCTTGAAAGAAAATGAGAGTTTTGAGTTAAACTTGTTCATGTTCCCTGTAACGTCCCAAAGAGTGTTTTAATGAGTAAATATTGAATCTTTGAATGTAATTACCTCAATCAAGGTAGCTATTATGTCACTACACCTTTTTAATGTACAAAGATTGAATCTTGGAAAGAAAGTGAGAGTTTTGAGTTTAACTTATTCGAGTTACCTATGAAGTCGCGAAGAGTGTTTTAATGAACAAAGATTGAATCTTTGAATGAAAACACCTCAATAAAGTTACCTTTTACGTTACTAGACCTTTTTAATGTCTAAAGATTGAATCTTTGGAATAAAATAATAGTTCTGAGTTTAACTTATTCGATTTACCTATGAAGTCGTGAACAGTGTTTTAATGACTAAATAATGAATCTTTGAATGAAAATACCTTAGTAAAGGTACCTATTATGTTACTAGACCTTTTTAATGTATAAAGATTAAATCCTGGAAAGAAAATGACTGTTTTGAGTTAAACTTATTCGAGTTCCCTATGACATCCCGAAGAGTATTTCAACGAATAAAGATTGAATCTTTGATTGAAATTACTTGAATCAAGGGACTTATTTTGTCCCTGGACCTTTTATATATAAAGGTTGAATCTTTAAAAAGAAATGAGCGTTATGAGTTAAACCTATCCGAGTTCCCTATGACGTCCCGAATAGTGTTTTAACGCGTGAGGATTGAATCTTTGTATGAAATGACCTCAATAGAGGTACTTATTATGTCACTAGACCCTAAAGGTCTAATCTTTGAAAGAAAATGAGAGTTTTGAGTTAAACATATTCGGGTTCCCTGCGAAGTCTCGAAGAGTGTTTTAAAGAGTAAATATTGAACCTTTGAATGAAATTACCTCAATCAAGGTACCTATTATGTCACTAGACCTTTCTAATGTATAAAGATTGGATATTTGTAAAGAATTACGAGTTTTGAGTTAAAGTTCTTTGAGTTCCCTTTGACGTCACGAAGCGTGTTTTAATGAGTAAAGATTGAATCTTTGAACGAAATTATCTCAACCAATGTACCTATTATGTCAGTAGACCTTTTTAATGTATAAAGATGGAATCTTTGAAAAAAATGAGAGTATTGAGTTTAACTTATTCGAGTTACCTATGAAGTCGTGAAGAGTGTTTTAATGACCAAAGATTGAATCTTCAAATGAAAATTCCTCAATAAAGGAACCTTTTATGTTACTAGATCTTTTTGATGTATAAAGATTGAATCTTTGAAAGAAAATTAGAGTTTTGAGTTAAACTTATTCGAGTTCCTTTTGACATCCCGAAGAGTGTTTTGATGAATAAAGATTGAATCTTTGAATGAAATTACCTCACTCGAGGTACCTATTAAGTCACTAGAAATTTTTGTTGTATAAAGATTGAATCTTTGAGAAGAAATGAGAGTTTTGAGTTAAAGTTATTCGAGTTCCGTTTGACGTCACGAAGAGTGTTTTAATGAGTAAAAATTGAATCTTTGAATGAAACTACCTCAATCAAGGTACCTATTCTACCACTAGACCTTTGTAATGTATAAAGATTGAATCTTTGAATGCAATTACCTCAATCGAGGTACCTATTAAGTCACTAGAAATTTTTATTGTATAAAGATTGAATCTTTGAGAAGAAATGAGAGTTTTGAGTTAAAGTTATTCGAGTTCCCTTTGACGTCACGAAGAGAGTTTTAATGAGTAAAGACTGAATCTTTGAATGAAACTACCTCAATCAAGGTACCTATTCTACCACTAGACCTTTGTAATGTATAAAGATTGAATTTTTGAAAGAAAATGAGTGTTTTGAGTTTAACTTATTCGAGTTACCTATGAAATCGCGAAGAGTGTTTTAATGACTGAAGATTGAATCTTTGAATGAAAAATACCACAATAAAGGTACCAATTCTGTTACTAGACCTTTTTAATGTATAAAGATTGAATCTTTGAAATAAAATGAGATTATTGAGTTAAACTTATTCGAGTTCCCTGTAACGTCCCGAAAAGTGTTTTAATGAGTAAAGATTGAATCATTGAATGAAATTACCTCAATCAAGGTAGCTATTCTACCACCAGACCTTTGTAATATATAAAGATTGAATCTTTGAAAGAAAATGAGTGTTTTGAGTTTAACTTTTTCGAGTTACCTATGAAATCGCGAAGAGTGTTTTAATGACTGAAGATTGAATCTTTGAATGAAAATACCTCAATAAAGGTACTTATTTTGTTAGTTGACCTTTTTAATGTATAAAGATTGTATCTTTGAAAGAAAATGAGAGTTTTGAGTTAAACTTATTCATGTTCGCTGTAACGTCCCAAATAGTGTTTTAATGAGTAAATATTGAATCTTTGAATGTAATTACCTCAATCAAGGTAGCTATTATGTCACTAGACCTTTTTAATGTACAAAGATTGAATCTTGGAAAGAAAGTGAGAGTTTTGAGTTTAACTTATTCGAGTTACCTATGAAGTCGCGAAGAGTGTTTTAATGAACAAAGATTGAATCTTTGAATGAAAACACCTCAATAAAGGTACCTATTATGTTACTAGACATTTTTAATGTCTAAAGATTGAATCTTTGGAATAAAATGATAGTTCTGAATTTAACTTATTCGATTTACCTATGAAGTCGTGAACAGTGTTTTAATGACTAAATAATGAATCTTGGAATGAAAATACCTTAGTAAAGGTACCTATTATGTTACTAGACCTTTTTAATGTATAAAGATTGAATATTGGAAAGAAAATGACTGTTTTGAGTGAAACTTATTCGAGTTCACTATGACATCCCGAAGAGTATTTCAACGAGTAAAGATTGAATCTTTGATTGAAATTACTTGAATCAAGGGACTTATTTTGTCCCTGGACCTTTTATATATAAAGATTGAATCTTTAAAAAGAAATGAGCGTTATGAGTTAAACCTATCCGAGTTCCCTATGACGTCCCGAATAGTGTTTTAACGCGTGAGGATTGAATCTTTGTATGAAATTACCTCAATAGTGGTACTTATTATGTCACTAGACCTTTTTAACGTATAAAGGTTTAATCTTTGAAAGAAAATGAGAGTTTTTAGTTAAACATATTCGAGTTCCCTGCGACGTCTCGAAGAGTGTTTTAAAGAGTAAATATTGAATCTTTGAATGAAATTACCTCAATCAAGGTACCTATTATGTCACTAGACCTTTTTAATGTATAAAGATTGAATATTTGTAAAGAACTACGAGTTTTGAGTTAAAGTTATTTGAGTTCCCTTTGACGTCACGAAGCGTGTTTTAATGAGTAAAGATTGAATCTTTGAACGAAATTATCTCAATCAATGTACCTATTATGTCAGTAGACCTTTTTAATGAATAAAGATGGAATCTTTGAAAAAAATTGAGAGTATTGAGTTTAACTTATTCGAGTTACCTATGAAGTCGCGAAGAGTGTTTTAATGACCAAAGATTAAATCTTCAAATGAAAATTCCTCAATAAAGGAACCTATTATGTTACTAGATCTTTTTGATGTATAAAGATTGAATCTTTGAAAGAAAATTAGAGTTTTGAGTTAAACTTATTCGAGTTCCTTTTGACATCCCGAAGAGTGTTTTAATGAATAAAGATTGAAACTTTGAATGAAATTACCTCAATCGAGGTACCTATTAAGTCACTAGAAATTTTTAGTGTATAAAGATTGAATCTTTGAGAAGAAATGAGAGTTTTGAGTTAAAGTTATTCGAGTTCCCTTTGACGTCACGAAGAGTGTTTTAATGAGTAAAGATTGAATCTTTGAATGAAACTACCTCAATCAAGGTACCTATTCTACCACTAGACCTTTGTAATGTATAAAGATTGAATCTTTGAAAGAAAATGAGTGTTTGAAGTTTAACTTATTCGAGTTACCTATGAAATCGCAAAAGTGTTTTAATGACTGAAGATTGAATCTTTGAATGAAAAATACCACAATAAAGGTACCAATTCTGTTACTGGACCTTTTTAATGTATAAAGATTCAATCTTTGAAAGAAAATGAGATTTTTGAGTTAAACTTATTCGAGTTCCCTGTAACGTCTCGAAGAGTGTTTTAATGAGTAAAGATTGAATCATTGAATGAAATTACCTCAATCAAGGTAGCTATTACATCACTAGACCTTTTTAATTTATAAAGATTGACGTTTTGAAAAGAAATGAGTGTTTCGAGTTAAAGTTATTCAAGTTCCCTTTGACGTCACGAAGAGTGTTTGAATGAGTAAAGATTGAATCTTTGAATGAAATTACCTCAATCAAGGTACCTATTCTGTCACTAAACCTTTTTAATGTATAAAGATTGAATCTTTGAAAGAACATGAGAGTTTTGAGTTCAACTTATTCGAGTTACCTATGAAGTTGCGAAGAGTGTTCTAATGACTAAAGATTGAATCTTTGAATGAAAATACCTCAATAAAGGTACTTATTTTGTTAGTAGACCTTTTTAATGTATAAAGATTGTATCTTTGAAGGAAAATGAGAGTTTTGAGTTAAACTTATTCATGTTCCCTGTAACGTCACAAAGAGTGTTTTAATGAGTAAATATTGAATCTTTGAATGTAATTACCTCAATCAAGGTAGCTATTATGTCACTAGACCTTTTTAATGTACAAAGATTGAATCTTGGAAAGAAAGTGAGAGTTTTGAGTTTAACTTATTCGAGTTACCTATGAAGTCGCGAAGAGTGTTATAATGAATAAAGATTGAATCTTTGAATGAAAATACCTCAATAAAGGTACCTATTAAGTTACTAGACCTTTTTAATGTCTAAAGATTGAATCTTTGGAATAAAATGATAGTTCTGAGTTTAACTTATTCGATTTACCTATGAAGTCGTGAACAGTGTTTTAATGACTAAATAATGAATCTTTGAAAGAAAATACCTTAGTAAAGGTACCTATTATGTTACTAGACCTTTTTAATGTATAAAGATTGAATCTTGGAAAGAAAATGACTGTTTTGAGTTAAACTTATTCGAGTTCCCTATGACATCCCGAAGAGTATTTCAACGAGTAAAGATTGAATCTTTGATTGAAATTACTTGAATCAAGGGACTTATTTTGTCCCTGGACCTTTTATATATAAAGATTGAATCTTTTAAAAGAAATAAGCGTTATGAGTTAAACCTATCCGAGTTCCCTATGACGTCCCGAATAGTGTTTTAACGCGTGAGGATTGAATCTTTGTATGAAATTACCGCAATAGAGGTACTTATTATGTCACTAGACCTTTTTAATGTATAAAAGTTTAATCTTTGAAAGAAAATGAGAGTTTTGAGTTAAACATATTCGAGTTCCCTGCGATGTCTCGAAGAGTGTTTTAAAGAGTAAATATTGAATCTTTGAATGAAATTACCTCAATCAAGGTACCTATTATGTCACTAGACCTTTTTAATGAATAAATATTGAATATTTGTAAAGAACTACGAGTTCTGAGTTAAAGTAATTTGGGTTCCCTTTGACGTCACGAAGCATGTTTTTATGAGAAAAGATTGAATCTTTGAACGAAATTATCTCAATCAATGTACCTATTATGTCAGTAGACCTTTCTAATGTATAAAGATGGAATCTTTGAAAAAAAATGAGAGTATTGAGTTTAACTTATTCGATTTACCTATGAAGTCGCGAAGAGTGTTTTAATGACCAAAGATTGAATCTTCAAATGAAAATTCCTCAATAAAGGAGCCTATTATGTTACTAGATCTTTTTGATGTATAAAGATTGAATCTTTGAAAGAAAATTAGAGTTTTGAGTTAAACTTATTCGAGTTCCTTTTGACATCCCGAAGAGTGTTTTAATGAATAAAGATTGAATCTTTGAATGAAATTACCTCAATCGAGGTACCTATTAAGTCACTAGAAATTTTTATTGTAAAAAGATTAAATCTTTGAGAAGAAATGAGAGTTTTGAGTTAAAGTTATTCGACTTCCCTTTGACGTCACGAAAAGTGTTTTAATGAGTAAATATTAAATCTTTGAACGAAACTACTTTAATCAAGGTACCTATTCTACCACTAGACCTTTGTAATGTATAAAGATTGAATCTTTGAAAGAAAATGAGTGTTTTGAGTTTAACTTATTCGAGTTACCTATGAAGTCGCGAAGAGTGTTTGAATGAATAAAGATTGAATCTTTGAATGAAATTACCTCAATCGAGGTACCTATTAAGTCACTAGAAATTTTTATTGTATAAAGATTGAATCTTTGAGAAGAAATGAGAGTTTTGAGTTAAAGTTATTCGAGTTCCGTTTGACGTCACGAAGAGTGTTTTAATGAGTAAAAATTGAATCTTTGAATGAAACTACCTCAATCAAGGTACCTATTCTACCACTAGACCTTTGTAATGTATAAAGATTGAATCTTTGAATGCAATTACCTCAATCGAGGTACCTATTAAGTCACTAGAAATTTTTATTGTATAAAGATTGAATCTTTGAGAAGAAATGAGAGTTTTGAGTTAAAGTTATTCGAGTTCCCTTTGACGTCACGAAGAGAGTTTTAATGAGTAAAGACTGAATCTTTGAATGAAACTACCTCAATCAAGGTACCTATTCTACCACTAGACCTTTGTAATGTATAAAGATTGAATTTTTGAAAGAAAATGAGTGTTTTGAGTTTAACTTATTCGAGTTACCTATGAAATCGCGAAGAGTGTTTTAATGACTGAAGATTGAATCTTTGAATGAAAAATACCACAATAAAGGTACCAATTCTGTTACTAGACCTTTTTAATGTATAAAGATTGAATCTTTGAAAGAAAATGAGATTTTTGAGTTAAACTTATTCGAGTTCCCTGTAACGTCTCGAAGAGTGTTTTAATGAGTAAAGATTGAATCATTGAATGAAATTATCTCAATCAAGGTAGCTATTACATCACTAGACCTTTTAAATTTATAAAGATTGACGTTTTGAAAAGAAATGAGTGTTTCGAGTTAAAGTTATTCAAGTTCCCTTTGACGTCACGAAGAGTGTTTTAATGAGTAAAGATTGAATCTTTGAATGAAATTACCTCAATCAAGGTACCTATTCTATCACTAAACCTTTTTAATGTATAAAGATTGAATCTTTGAAAGAACATGAGAGTTTTGAGTTCAACTTATTCGAGTTACCTATGAAGTTGCGAAGAGTGTTTTAATGACTAAAGATTGAATCTTTGAATGAAAATACCTCAATAAAGGTACTTATTTTGTTAGTAGACCTTTTTAATGTATAAAGATTGTATCTTTGAAAGAAAATGAGAGTTTTGAGTTAAACAAATTCATGTTCCCTGTAACGTCCCAAAGAGTGTTTTAATGAGTAAATATTGAATCTTTGAATGTAATTACCTCAATCAAGGTAGCTATTATGTCACTAGACCTTTTTAATGTACAAAGATTGAATCTTGGAAAGAAAGTGAGAGTTTTGAGTTTAACTTATTCGAGTTACCTATGAAGTCGCGAAGAGTGCTTGAATGAATAAAGATTGAATCTTTGAATGAAATTACCACAATCGAGGTACCTATTAAGTCACTAGAAATTTTTATTGTATAAAGATTGAATCTTTGAGAAGAAATGAGAGTTTTGAGTTAAAGTTATTCGAGTTCCCTTTGACGTCACGAAGAGTGTTTTAATGAGTAAAGATTGAATCTTCGAATGAAATTACCTCAATCAAGGTACCTATTCTACCACTAGACCTTTGTAATGTTTAAAGATTGAATCTTTGAAAGAAAATGAGTGTTTTGAGTTTAACTTATTCGAGTTACCTATGAAATCGCGAAGAGTGTTTTAATGACTGAAGATTGAATCTTTGAATGAAAAATACCAGAATAAAGTTACCAATTCTATTACTAGAGCTTTTTAATGTATAAAGATTGAATCTTTGAAAGAAAATGAGATTTTTGAGTTAAACTTATTCGAGTTCCCTGTAACGTTCCGAAGAGTGTTTTAATGAGTAAAGATTGAATCATTGAATGAAATTACCTCAATTAAGGTAGCTATTACATCACTAGAACTTTTTAATTTATAAAGATTGACGTTTTGAAAGGAAATGAGTGTTTCGAGTTAAAGTTATTTAAGTTCCCTTTGACGTCACGAAGAGTGTTTGAATGAGTAAAGATTGAATCTTTGAATATTATTACCTCAATCAAGGTAGCTATTTTGTCACTAGACCTTTTTAATGTACAAAGATTGAATCTTGGAAAGAAAGTGAGAGTTTTGAGTTTAACTTATTCGAGTTACCTATGAAGTCGTGAAGAGTGTTTTAATGAATAAAGATTGAATCTTTGAATGAAAACACCTCAATAAAGGTACCTATTTTGTTACTAGACCTTTTTAATGTCTAAAGATTGAATCTTTGGAATAAAATGATAGTTCTGAGTTTAACTTATTCGATTTACCTATGAAGTCGTGAACAGTGTTTTAATGACTAAATATTGAATCTTTGAAAGAAAATACCTTAGTAAAGGTACCTATTATGTTACTAGACCTTTTTAATGTATAAAGATTGAATCTTGGAAAGAAAATGACTGTTTTGAGTTAAACTTATTCGAGTTCCCTATGACATCCCGAAGAGTATTTCAACGAGTAAATATTGAATCTTTGATTGAAATTACTTGAATCAAGGGACTTATTTTGTCCCTAGACCTTTTATATATAAAGATTGAATCTTTAAAAAGAAATGAGCGTTATGAGTTAAACCTATCCGAGTTCCCTATGACGTCCCAAATAGTGTTTTAACGCGTGAAGATTGAATCTTTGTATGAAATTACCTCAATAGAGGTACTTATTATGTCACTAGACCTTTTTAATGTATAAAAGTTTAAGCTTTGAAAGAAAATGAGAGTTTTGAGTTAAACATATTTGAGTTCCCTGCGACGTCTCGAAGAGTGTTTTAAAGAATAAATATTGAATCTTTCAATGAAATTACCTCAATCAAGGTACCTATTATGTCACTAGACCTTTTTAATGTATAAAGATTGAATATTTGTAAAGAACTACTAGTTCTGAGTTAAAGTTATTTGAGTTCCCTTTGCCGTCACGAAGCGTGTTTTAATGAGTAAAGATTGAATCTTTGAACGAAATTATCTCAATCAATGTACCTATTATGTCAGTAGACCTTTTTAATGTATAAAGATGGAATCCTTGAAAAAAAATGTGAGTATTGAGTTTAACTTATTCGAGTTGCCTAAGAAGTCGCGAAGAGTGTTTTAATGACCAAAGATTGAATCTTCAAATGAAAATTCCTCAATAAAGGAACCTATTATGTTACTAGATCTTTTTGATGTATAAAGATTGAATCTTTGAAAGAAAATTAGAGTTTTGTGTTAAACTTATTCGAGTTCCTTTTGACATCCCGAAGAGTGTTTTAATGAATAAAGATTGAATCTTTGAATGAAATTACCTCAATCGAGGTACCTATTAAGTCACTAGAAATTTTTATTGTATAAAGATTGAATCTTTGAGAAGAAATGAGAGTTTTGAGTTAAAATTATTCGAGTTCCCTTTGACGTCACGAAGAGTTTTTTAATGAGTAAAGATTGAATCTTTGAATTAAACTACCTCAATCAAGGTACCTATTCTACCACTAGACCTTTCTAATGTATAAAGATTGAATCTTTGAAGAAAATGAGTGTTTTGAGTTTAACTTATTCGAGTTACCTATGAAATCGCAAAGAGTGTTTTAATGACTGAAGATTGAATCTTTGAATGAAAAATACCACAATAAAGGTACCAATTCTGTTACTAGACCTTTTTAATGTATAAAGATTGTATCTTTGAAAGAAAATGAGATTTTTGAGTTAAACTTATTCGAGTTCCCTGTAACGTCTCGAAGAGTGTTTTAATGAGTAAAGATTGAATCATTGAATGAAATTACCTCAATCAAGGTAGCTATTACATCACTAGACCTTTTTAATTTATAAAGATTGACGTTTTGAAAAGAAGTGAGTGTTTCGAGTTAAAGTTATTCAAGTTCCCTTAGATGTCACGAAGAGTGTTTCAATGAGTAAATATTGAATCTTTGAATGAAATTACCTCAATCAAGGTACCTATTCTGTCACTAAACCTTTTTAATGTATAAAGATTGAATCTTTGAAAGAACATGAGAGTTTTGAGTTCAACTTATTCGAGTTACCTATGAAGTTACGAAGAGTGTTTTAATGACTAAAGATTGAATCTCTGAATGAAAATACCTCAATAAAGGTACTTATTTTGTTAGTAGACCTTTTTAATGTATAAAAATTGTATCTTTGAAAGAAAATGGGAGTTTTGAGTTAAACTTATTCACGTTCCCTGTAACGTCCCAAAGAGTGTTTTAATGAGTAAATATTGAATCTTTGAATGTAATTACCTCAATCAAGGTAGCTATTATGTCACTAGACCTTTTTAATGTACAAAGATTGAATATTGGAATGAAAGTGAGAGTTTTGAGTTTAACTTATTCGAGTTACCTATGAAGTCGCGAAGAGTGTTTGAATGAATAAAGATTGAATCTTTGAATGAAATTACCTCAATCGAGGTACCTATTAAGTCACTAGAAATTTTTATTGTATAAAGATTGAATCTTTGAGAAGAAATGAGAGTTTTGAGTTAAAGTTATTCGAGTTCCCTTTGACGTCACGAAGAGTGTTTTAATGAGTAAAGATTGAATCTTTGAATGAAATTACCTCAATCAAGGTACCTATTCTACCTCTAGACCTTTGCAATGTATAAAGATTGAATCTTTGAAAGAAAATGAGTGTTTTGAGTTTAACTTATTCGAGTTACCTATGAAATCGCGAAGAGTGTTTGAATGACTGAAGATTGAATCTTTGAATGAAAAATACCACAATAAAGTTACCAATTCTGTTACTAGACCTTTTTAATGTAAAAAGATTGAATCTTTGAAAGAAAACGAGATTTTTGAGTTAAACTTATTCGAGTTCCCTGTAACGTCCCGAAGAGTGTTTTAATGAGTAAAGATTGAATCATTGAATGAAATTACCTCAATCAAGGTAGCTATTACATCACTATACCTTTTTAATTTATAAAGATTGACGTTTTGAAAAGAAGTGAGTGTTTCGAGTTAAAGTTATTCAAGTTCCCTTTGACGTCACGTAGAGTGTTTCAAAGAGTTAATATTGAATCTTTGAATGAAATTACCTCAATCAAGGTACCTATTCTGTCACTAAACCTTTTTAATGTATAAAGATTGAATCTTTGAAAGAACATGAGAGTTTTGAGTTCAACTTATTCGAGTTACCTATGAAGTTACGAAGAGTGTTTTAATGACTAAAGATTGAATCTCTGAATGAAAATACCTCAATAAAGGTACTTATTTTGTTAGTAGACCTTTTTAATGTATAAAAATTGTATCTTTGAAAGAAAATGGGAGTTTTGAGTTAAACTTATTCACGTTCCCTGTAACGTCCCAAAGAGTGTTTTAATGAGTAAATATTGAATCTTTGAATGTAATTACCTCAATCAAGGTAGCTATTATGTCACTAGACCTTTTTAATGTACAAAGATTGAATATTGGAATGAAAGTGAGAGTTTTGAGTTTAACTTATTCGAGTTACCTATGAAGTCGCGAAGAGTGTTTGAATGAATAAAGATTGAATCTTTGAATGAAATTACCTCAATCGAGGTACCTATTAAGTCACTAGAAATTTTTATTGTATAAAGATTGAATCTTTGAGAAGAAATGAGAGTTTTGAGTTAAAGTTATTCGAGTTCCCTTTGACGTCACGAAGAGTGTTTTAATGAGTAAAGATTGAATCTTTGAATGAAATTACCTCAATCAAGGTACCTATTCTACCTCTAGACCTTTGCAATGTATAAAGATTGAATCTTTGAAAGAAAATGAGTGTTTTGAGTTTAACTTATTCGAGTTACCTATGAAATCGCGAAGAGTGTTTGAATGACTGAAGATTGAATCTTTGAATGAAAAATACCACAATAAAGTTACCAATTCTGTTACTAGACCTTTTTAATGTAAAAAGATTGAATCTTTGAAAGAAAACGAGATTTTTGAGTTAAACTTATTCGAGTTCCCTGTAACGTCCCGAAGAGTGTTTTAATGAGTAAAGATTGAATCATTGAATGAAATTACCTCAATCAAGGTAGCTATTACATCACTATACCTTTTTAATTTATAAAGATTGACGTTTTGAAAAGAAGTGAGTGTTTCGAGTTAAAGTTATTCAAGTTCCCTTTGACGTCACGTAGAGTGTTTCAAAGAGTTAATATTGAATCTTTGAATGAAATTACCTCAATCAAGGTACCTATTCTGTCACTAAACCTTTTTAATGTATAAAGATTGAATCTTTGAAAGAACATGAGAGTTTTGAGTTCAACTTATTCGAGTTACCTATGAAGTTACGAAGAGTGTTTTAATGACTAAAGATTGAATCTCTGAATGAAAATACCTCAATAAAGGTACTTATTTTGTTAGTAGACCTTTTTAATGTATAAAAATTGTATCTTTGAAAGAAAATGGGAGTTTTGAGTTAAACTTATTCACGTTCCCTGTAACGTCCCAAAGAGTGTTTTAATGAGTAAATATTGAATCTTTGAATGTAATTACCTCAATCAAGGTAGCTATTATGTCACTAGACCTTTTTAATGTACAAAGATTGAATATTGGAATGAAAGTGAGAGTTTTGAGTTTAACTTATTCGAGTTACCTATGAAGTCGCGAAGAGTGTTTGAATGAATAAAGATTGAATCTTTGAATGAAATTACCTCAATCGAGGTACCTATTAAGTCACTAGAAATTTTTATTGTATAAAGATTGAATCTTTGAGAAGAAATGAGAGTTTTGAGTTAAAGTTATTCGAGTTCCCTTTGACGTCACGAAGAGTGTTTTAATGAGTAAAGATTGAATCTTTGAATGAAATTACCTCAATCAAGGTACCTATTCTACCTCTAGACCTTTGCAATGTATAAAGATTGAATCTTTGAAAGAAAATGAGTGTTTTGAGTTTAACTTATTCGAGTTACCTATGAAATCGCGAAGAGTGTTTGAATGACTGAAGATTGAATCTTTGAATGAAAAATACCACAATAAAGTTACCAATTCTGTTACTAGACCTTTTTAATGTAAAAAGATTGAATCTTTGAAAGAAAACGAGATTTTTGAGTTAAACTTATTCGAGTTCCCTGTAACGTCCCGAAGAGTGTTTTAATGAGTAAAGATTGAATCATTGAATGAAATTACCTCAATCAAGGTAGCTATTACATCACTATACCTTTTTAATTTATAAAGATTGACGTTTTGAAAAGAAGTGAGTGTTTCGAGTTAAAGTTATTCAAGTTCCCTTTGACGTCACGTAGAGTGTTTCAAAGAGTTAATATTGAATCTTTGAATGAAATTACCTCAATCAAGGTACCTATTCTGTCACTAAACCTTTTTAATGTATAAAGATTGAATCTTTGAAAGAACATGAGAGTTTTGAGTTCAACTTATTCGAGTTACCTATGAAGTTACGAAGAGTGTTTTAATGACTAAAGATTGAATCTCTGAATGAAAATACCTCAATAAAGGTACTTATTTTGTTAGTAGACCTTTTTAATGTATAAAAATTGTATCTTTGAAAGAAAATGGGAGTTTTGAGTTAAACTTATTCACGTTCCCTGTAACGTCCCAAAGAGTGTTTTAATGAGTAAATATTGAATCTTTGAATGTAATTACCTCAATCAAGGTAGCTATTATGTCACTAGACCTTTTTAATGTACAAAGATTGAATATTGGAATGAAAGTGAGAGTTTTGAGTTTAACTTATTCGAGTTACCTATGAAGTCGCGAAGAGTGTTTGAATGAATAAAGATTGAATCTTTGAATGAAATTACCTCAATCGAGGTACCTATTAAGTCACTAGAAATTTTTATTGTATAAAGATTGAATCTTTGAGAAGAAATGAGAGTTTTGAGTTAAAGTTATTCGAGTTCCCTTTGACGTCACGAAGAGTGTTTTAATGAGTAAAGATTGAATCTTTGAATGAAATTACCTCAATCAAGGTACCTATTCTACCTCTAGACCTTTGCAATGTATAAAGATTGAATCTTTGAAAGAAAATGAGTGTTTTGAGTTTAACTTATTCGAGTTACCTATGAAATCGCGAAGAGTGTTTGAATGACTGAAGATTGAATCTTTGAATGAAAAATACCACAATAAAGTTACCAATTCTGTTACTAGACCTTTTTAATGTAAAAAGATTGAATCTTTGAAAGAAAACGAGATTTTTGAGTTAAACTTATTCGAGTTCCCTGTAACGTCCCGAAGAGTGTTTTAATGAGTAAATATTGAATCATTGAATGAAATTACCTCAATCAAGGTAGCTATTACATCACTAGACCTTTTTAATTTATAAAGATTGACGTTTTGAAAAGAAGTGAGTGTTTCGAGTTAAAGTTATTCAAGTTCCCTTTGACGTCACGTAGAGTGTTTCAAAGAGTAAATATTGAATCTTTGAATGAAATTACCTCAATCAAGGTACCTATTCTGTCACTAAACCTTTTTAATGTATAAAGATTGAATCTTGGAAAGAACATGAGAGTTTTGAGTTCAACTTATTCGAGTTACCTATGAAGTTACGAAGAGTGTTTTAATGACTAAAGATTGAATCTCTGAATGAAAATACCTCAATAAAGGTACTTATTTTGTTAGTAGACCTTTTTAATGTATAAAAATTGTATCTTTGAAAGAAAATGGGAGTTTTGAGTTAAACTTATTCACGTTCCCTGTAACGTCCCAAAGAGTGTTTTAATGAGTAAATATTGAATCTTTGAATGTAATTACCTCAATCAAGGTAGCTATTATGTCACTAGACCTTTTTAATGTACAAAGATTGAATATTGGAATGAAAGTGAGAGTTTTGAGTTTAACTTATTCGAGTTACCTATGAAGTCGCGAAGAGTGTTTGAATGAATAAAGATTGAATCTTTGAATGAAATTACCTCAATCGAGGTACCTATTAAGTCACTAGAAATTTTTATTGTATAAAGATTGAATCTTTGAGAAGAAATGAGAGTTTTGAGTTAAAGTTATTCGAGTTCCCTTTGACGTCACGAAGAGTGTTTTAATGAGTAAAGATTGAATCTTTGAATGAAATTACCTCAATCAAGGTACCTATTCTACCTCTAGACCTTTGCAATGTATAAAGATTGAATCTTTGAAAGAAAATGAGTGTTTTGAGTTTAACTTATTCGAGTTACCTATGAAATCGCGAAGAGTGTTTGAATAACTGAAGATTGAATCTTTGAATGAAAAATACCACAATAAAGTTACCAATTCTGTTACTAGACCTTTTTAATGTAAAAAGATTGAATCTTTGAAAGAAAACGAGATTTTTGAGTTAAACTTATTCGAGTTCCCTGTAACGTCCCGAAGAGTGTTTTAATGAGTAAAGATTGAATCATTGAATGAAATTACCTCAATCAAGGTAGCTATTACATCACTAGACCTTTTTAATTTATAAAGATTGACGTTTTGAAAAGAAGTGAGTGTTTCGAGTTAAAGTCATTCAAGTTCCCTTTGACGTCACGTAGAGTGTTTCAAAGAGTAAATATTGAATCTTTGAATGAAATTACCTCAATCAAGGTACCTATTCTGTCACTAAACCTTTTTAATGTATAAAGATTGAATCTTTGAAAGAACATGAGAGTTTTGAGTTCAACTTATTCGAGTTACCTATGAAGTTACGAAGAGTGTTTTAATGACTAAAGATTGAATCTCTGAATGAAAATACCTCAATAAAGGTACTTATTTTGTTAGTAGACCTTTTTAATGTATAAAAATTGTATCTTTGAAAGAAAATGGGAGTTTTGAGTTAAACTTATTCACGTTCCCTGTAACGTCCCAAAGAGTGTTTTAATGAGTAAATATTGAATCTTTGAATGTAATTATCTCAATCAAGGTAGCTATTATGTCACTAGACCTTTTTAATGTACAAAGATTGAATATTGGAATGAAAGTGAGAGTTTTGAGTTTAACTTATTCGAGTTACCTATGAAGTCGCGAAGAGTGTTTGAATGAATAAAGATTGAATCTTTGAATGAAATTACCTCAATCGAGGTACCTATTAAGTCACTAGAAATTTTTATTGTATAAAGATTGAATCTTTGAGAAGAAATGAGAGTTTTGAGTTAAAGTTATTCGAGTTCCCTTTGACGTCACGAAGAGTGTTTTAATGAGTAAAGATTGAATCTTTGAATGAAATTACCTCAATCAAGGTACCTATTCTACCTCTAGACCTTTGCAATGTATAAAGATTGAATCTTTGAAAGAAAATGAGTGTTTTGAGTTTAACTTATTCGAGTTACCTATGAAATCGCGAAGAGTGTTTGAATGACTGAAGATTGAATCATTGAATGAAAAATACCACAATAAAGTTACCAATTCTGTTACTAGACCTTTTTAATGTAAAAAGATTGAATCTTTGAAAGAAAACGAGATTTTTGAGTTAAACTTATTCGAGTTCCCTGTAACGTCCCGAAGAGTGTTTTAATGAGTAAAGATTGAATCATTGAATGAAATTACCTCAATCAAGGTAGCTATTACATCACTAGACCTTTTTAATTTATAAAGATTGACGTTTTGAAAAGAAGTGAGTGTTTCGAGTTAAAGTTATTCAAGTTCCCTTTGACGTCACGTAGAGTGTTTCAAAGAGTAAATATTGAATCTTTGAATGAAATTACCTCAATCAAGGTACCTATTCTGTCACTAAACCTTTTTAATGTATAAAGATTGAATCTTTGAAAGAACATGAGAGTTTTGAGTTCAACTTATTCGAGTTACCTATGAAGTTACGAAGAGTGTTTTAATGACTAAAGATTGAATCTCTGAACGAAAATACCTCAATAAAGGTACTTATTTTGTTAGTAGACCTTTTTAATGTATAAAAATTGTATCTTTGAAAGAAAATGGGAGTTTTGAGTTAAACTTATTCACGTTCCCTGTAACGTCCCAAAGAGTGTTTTAATGAGTAAATATTGAATCTTTGAATGTAATTACCTCAATCAAGGTAGCTATTATGTCACTAGACCTTTTTAATGTACAAAGATTGAATATTGGAATGAAAGTGAGAGTTTTGAGTTTAACTTATTCGAGTTACCTATGAAGTCGCGAAGAGTGTTTGAATGAATAAAGATTGAATCTTTGAATGAAATTACCTCAATCGAGGTACCTATTAAGTCACTAGAAATTTTTATTGTATAAAGATTGAATCTTTGAGAATAAATGAGAGTTTTGAGTTAAAGTTATTCGAGTTCCCTTTGACGTCACGAAGAGTGTTTTAATGAGTAAAGATTGAATCTTTGAATGAAATTACCTCAATCAAGGTACCTATTCTACCTCTAGACCTTTGCAATGTTTAAAGATTGAATCTTTGAAAGAAAATGAGTGTTTTGAGTTTAACTTATTCGAGTTACCTATGAAATCGCGAAGAGTGTTTGAATGACTGAAGATTGAATCTTTGAATGAAAAATACCACAATAAAGTTACCAATTCTGTTACTAGACCTTTTTAATGTAAAAAGATTGAATCTTTGAAAGAAAACGAGATTTTTGAGTTAAACTTATTCGAGTTCCCTGTAACGTCCCGAAGAGTGTTTTAATGAGTAAAGATTGAATCATTGAATGAAATTACCTCAATCAAGGTAGCTATTACATCACTAGACCTTTTTAATTTATAAAGATTGACGTTTTGAAAAGAAGTGAGTGTTTCGAGTTAAAGTTATTCAAGTTCCCTTTGACGTCACGTAGAGTGTTTCAAAGAGTAAATATTGAATCTTTGAATGAAATTACCTCAATCAAGGTACCTATTCTGTCACTAAACCTTTTTAATGTATAAAGATTGAATCTTTGAAAGAACATGAGAGTTTTGAGTTCAACTTATTCGAGTTACCTATGAAGTTACGAAGAGTGTTTTAATGACTAAAGATTGAATCTCTGAATGAAAATACCTCAATAAAGGTACTTATTTTGTTAGTAGACCTTTTTAATGTATAAAAATTGTATCTTTGAAAGAAAATGGGAGTTTTGAGTTAAACTTATTCACGTTCCCTGTAACGTCCCAAAGAGTGTTTTAATGAGTAAATATTGAATCTTTGAATGTAATTACCTCAATCAAGGTAGCTATTATGTCACTAGACCTTTTTAATGTACAAATATTGAATATTGGAATGAAAGTGAGAGTTTTGAGTTTAACTTATTCGAGTTACCTATGAAGTCGCGAAGAGTGTTTGAATGAATAAAGATTGAATCTTTGAATGAAATTACCTCAATCGAGGTACCTATTAAGTCACTAGAAATTTTTATTGTATAAAGATTGAATCTTTGAGAAGAAATGAGAGTTTTGAGTTAAAGTTATTCGAGTTCCCTTTGACGTCACGAAGAGTGTTTTAATGAGTAAAGATTGAATCTTTGAATGAAATTACCTCAATCAAGGTACCTATTCTACCTCTAGACCTTTGCAATGTTTAAAGATTGAATCTTTGAAAGAAAATGAGTGTTTTGAGTTTAACTTATTCGAGTTACCTATGAAATCGCGAAGAGTGTTTGAATGACTGAAGATTGAATCTTTGAATGAAAAATACCACAATAAAGTTACCAATTCTGTTACTAGACCTTTTTAATGTAAAAAGATTGAATCTTTGAAAGAAAACGAGATTTTTGAGTTAAACTTATTCGAGTTCCCTGTAACGTCCCGAAGAGTGTTTTAATGAGTAAAGATTGAATCATTGAATGAAATTACCTCAATCAAGGTACCTATTCTGTCACTAAACCTTTTTAATGTATAAAGATTGAATCTTTGAAAGAACATGAGAGTTTTGAGTTCAACTTATTCGAGTTACCTATGAAGTTACGAAGAGTGTTTTAATGACTAAAGATTGAATCTCTGAATGAAAATACCTCAATAAAGGTACTTATTTTGTTAGTAGACCTTTTTAATGTATAAAAATTGTATCTTTGAAAGAAAATGGGAGTTTTGAGTTAAACTTATTCACGTTCCCTGTAACGTCCCAAAGAGTGTTTTAATGAGTAAATATTGAATCTTTGAATGTAATTACCTCAATCAAGGTAGCTATTATGTCACTAGACCTTTTTAATGTACAAAGATTGAATATTGGAATGAAAGTGAGAGTTTTGAGTTTAACTTATTCGAGTTACCTATGAAGTCGCGAAGAGTGTTTGAATGAATAAAAATTGAATCTTTGAATGAAATTACCTCAATCGAGGTACCTATTAAGTCACTAGAAATTTTTATTGTATAAAGATTGAATCTTTGAGAAGAAATGAGAGTTTTGAGTTAAAGTTATTCGAGTTCCCTTTGACGTCACGAAGAGTGTTTTAATGAGTAAAGATTGAATCTTTGAATGAAATTACCTCAATCAAGGTACCTATTCTACCTCTAGACCTTTGCAATGTATAAAGATTGAATCTTTGAAAGAAAATGAGTGTTTTGAGTTTAACTTATTCGAGTTACCTATGAAATCGCGAAGAGTGTTTGAATGACTGAAGATTGAATCTTTGAATGAAAAATACCACAATAAAGTTACCAATTCTGTTACTAGACCTTTTTAATGTAAAAAGATTGAATCTTTGAAAGAAAACGAGATTTTTGAGTTAAACTTATTCGAGTTCCCTGTAACGTCCCGAAGAGTGTTTTAATGAGTAAAGATTGAATCATTGAATGAAATTACCTCAATCAAGGTAGCTATTACATCACTAGACCTTTTTAATTTATAAAGATTTACGTTTTGAAAAGAAGTGAGTGTTTCGAGTTAAAGTTATTCAAGTTCCCTTTGACGTCACGTAGAGTGTTTCAAAGAGTAAATATTGAATCTTTGAATGAAATTACCTCAATCAAGGTACCTATTCTGTCACTAAACCTTTTTAATGTATAAAGATTGAATCTTTGAAAGAACATGAGAGTTTTGAGTTCAACTTATTCGAGTTACCTATGAAGTTACGAAGAGTGTTTTAATGACTAAAGATTGAATCTCTGAATGAAAATACCTCAATAAAGGTACTTATTTTGTTAGTAGACCTTTTTAATGTATAAAAATTGTATCTTTGAAAGAAAATGGGAGTTTTGAGTTAAACTTATTCACGTTCCCTGTAACGTCCCAAAG